>NW_006411677.1:0-526 GCF_000296735.1 Chrysochloris asiatica
TTTTTTTTTTTTTTTTTTTAATTTCTTCCTGTCCCTCTTTCTCTTATTTTTCTCTTCTATAGTTCCATTTTCCCGTCCCTCCTTTCTCTTTTTATTTATTTTTTTTTCTGGTTTCTGTCTGCTTTTATTTCCTTTCCCCTCCTTTATTATGTTGTGTTTTCATTGGTAGTAGCTTGTTTCTTTGTTCTGTTTTGTTTTCTTGTGAGTTTGTGTGTAGTGGGTGTTTCTCCACTTTATCAACGGTCAGGAACAAAAACTTTGCCTATAAAAGCCAAGTCACAACAGTGGCTCCACCTACTTGCCACGGATCAATACCAGCTGCTATACTGCTGATCTATGACAGACAGTAGTAAGCAACAGTCAAACACATCCTAAACTGAAGCATGAATGGCAAATGTAGAATGGTGAACATGATTACATAAATAAACTACACCCACAGAAGATGGTTGATGAGAGCCTAAAAGCTGCGGGGAGTATTTCTGCTCTCTCCGCGGGGGTCGTGGGACACGAGCGAATACAAGGAATC
>NW_006411677.1:1221-2906 GCF_000296735.1 Chrysochloris asiatica
TCCTACATAATGTATTATTATTTTTATAATAAAAGTATAACTAACATCTACTTATTTATTTTTCTAAAGTATTCATTAAATTGCTTGGAAGTTATATGGCATAAAGCCCAACCTGGCTAATTGCTACAGGAAGTATAGATTATTAAATCAAAACTGTCTTTCACTTAAGTTCATTATTTTCTGCTTGTTTACGCAGGTGCTTGTATGTAGGGGTTTGTGAATTCTACCTAGTGACTGATTATGGTGAGGTCTATGGGGGTAGGTCAACTTGACTCTAATATGCTATCTGCTTTTGTGGCCTCACAAATGCAGTTACTTAGGTTTTTCTAATGAAAGGGAGTAATTTACACAATTTCTCTTTGTAGTCATTCAATCCACCAAGGCTGAAAGCAATTGCTGCTAAGCTAGTTTTTCCAAATGTTTGTAGAATTCATAGTGAGAGCTGAGAATATTGCCATATTATATATTTTTATAAGTAAAATTCAGGGCTAACTTGAAGGGAAGATAGGGGTCAGCTTTTGAGAATCATCTGCTATGCATAATGTCTCTTCCCCCAGTGCGGCCTTGCCAAGCACCGAGAGTTAAGCGCTTCCCACAAAAAGCAAATCAGAATACAATCATAAATTAAATATAAATATGACAATACCACAATGTAACAGAAACAACAGAAAAGCATAGCTCACATAAAAAAATAAAAAAATAAAAAAATAAAATAAAAAAACAACACACAAGAGGATAAGCTGAAAAAAATCACCAAGATGAAGATCCAGAAAATGCTTCTTGAGGAATAAAAGACAATGGTACTAAGTTAAAAAATACTCAAAAGAATCATATTTATATATCTTCAAAGAACTGACAGAAAAACTGAGGAAACCACAAGGAGAACATAAAACGAAAAAAATAAAACTTTTAGAAGAATTCAGGAAAATAATAAAATAATAAACAGAACAATGTACGCAAATTTTGAAACAATGCAAAACCTGCAGTTAGAAATCCAGAAGATTATATCCACATTTAAGTTATGGACAATACATTGAAAGTGCAAAGGAGAAGATTTGAAGCAATAAAAGTCCGAGTTAGCGAGATGGAAGATGAATCTCTCAATACTAATTTTCTAGAATAATAAATTAACTACATCTGTGGAAAGAGACAGTGGAACAAGTCTATATCAGTAGACAAATAGGGCCAGTGGCAGACTGTGGAAAAGATCATCAATTGTTCATATGCAAGTTCAGGCTAAAGGTGAAGAAAATTAAAATCAATCCATAAGAAACAAAATATGATCTTGAACATTAAATATCCTCTCAAGAGAAATTTGATGAATTAAGCACTAATGGCTGAACACCAGAATAGTTGTGGGATGCCATCAAGGACATCATATAGGAAGCAAGCAAAAAGTAATTAAGAAGACAACAAAGAAAGAAAAGACCAAAATGCATATCAGAAGAGATTCTGAAACATGGACTCCAGTATAAAGATTCTAAAGCTGATGGTAGAAGTGAGGAAGTAAGTTGCACAGAAAGTATCGAAGGGCAACACAAGAGGATAAAGTCAAATATTATAAAAAAATATGTAATGACTTGGGCTTAGAAAACCAAAATGGAAGAAAACCCTTACCATTTCTCAAGTTGAGGAAAGTGAAGACAATTTCAAGCCTTGGTTTGAAATACTGAAGGCTTTTATGG
>NW_006411677.1:3216-5750 GCF_000296735.1 Chrysochloris asiatica
AAAAAAAAAAAAAAAAACAGCTATCTGGTCAACTAATTGGTAGAGATCCAAGCCAGATGGATCTTGGCTTTAAGAAGAGAATACCAAAACGATGCTTACCTGTGCTTTATTAACTATGCACATGCTTTTGAATGGGTGAATCATGACAAACTATGGACAACTCTGAGGAGAATGAGTATTCTGGAAAACTTAATTTTGCTCATAAGGAACCTGTACATAAAATGTGAGGCAGTTGTTCAAACAGTACAAGGGAACACTGAATGCTTTAAAATAGGGAGAGGTGTGTGTCAGGGTTGTATTCTTTCACTATACTTATACAATCTATATGCTGAGCAAATAATTTAAAAAGCTGAATTATATGAAGAAGAATGTGGTATCTGAGTTGGAAGAAGTCTCATTAACAACACGTAGGTGATTCAACTTGATTGCTGAAATTAAGACAAGTTAAAAATGTATTGACGTAGATCAAAGCTCACAACTTTGGTATGAGTTGCAGCTCAATGTAGAGAAAACAATAATCCGCACCACTGGACCAATAAATAACCTGAAGATAAATGGAGACAAGATTGAAGGTGTCAAAAATTTCATTTTGCTGAGATCAATCATCAACATTCATGGAAGCAGCAGTCAATAAATCAAATGACTTATTGTTTTAGCCAAAGCCGTTGCACAAGACCTATTTAAAGTGTTCAGTAGCAAAGACGCCTTTTTAAGAACTAAGGTATACCTGACCCAAGCCATGGTATTTTCAATAGTGTCATGTGTGTGCAATGTGGACAGTGAATAAGGAAGATAGTAGATGAATTATGAGTTATGGTGTTGGAGAAAAATATTAAAAGTACCATAGACTGCCAAAAGAACAAATAAATCTGTGTTGTATAAAGTACAGCCAGAATGCTCCTTAGAAACCAGAATGGTGAGACCCCTTCTCTCATACTTCAGGCACATTATCAGGAGGAACCAGTCCCTGGAAAGGATAACATGTTTGGTAAAATGGAGGGTAGGTGCAGCAAATAATCTCAAACATGGCAACAATTTTTTTTCTGCTGTGCCTACGGTTGCTATGAATCAATACAGACTCTACTGCACCTAGCAACAACAACAACAACAACAGAAGAACAATCAGTCAAAATGAATGTAAAAACGTGCTGATAGCCTCAACATTTTGTAATTGTTGTTGTTGTTGTTGTTAGATGCCATCAAGTCAGTACCAACCCATAGTGACATTATCCACAGTAAAACAAAACACTGTCCTATCCTGGGCCTACCTCATTACTGTTGCCACACTTGAGTGCATTGATGTTGCCATTTGGTCAATCCATCTCGCTGGGGGTCTTCCTCTTTTTCTCTGACCTTCTACCTTACCAAACACGATCATCATAAAATGGAATAATTTAATGGTGATCAGAATTCCAGAACAGGAATGGTTAAAAAAAACAAAACAGAAAATTATCAAAAGTTGTTGGAAGAAAATTTCACTAACATTATAAAAGATAAGAAGTCAAGCATACAAGAAGGTGAGAAAAATCCATAAAAGGTTATATCACAAATGAAAATGATTAAGTCATATCATAAACCATCTTTCTAAAACAAAGTACAAGAATCCTGAGAGAATCTTATGATAAATGAAGTTACCTACAAAGTATTACCAATAAGACTAAGCTCTGATTTCTCAGCAGAAACCACACAGGAAAGAAGGTAATGGGATGACATATACAAAACTTTGAAGGAAAAATTTGCTAATCAAGAATCATGCAACTACCAAAAACTTTCCATCAAAAACTTCAGCAACATTAGGACATTTCCAAATAAACAGAAAATAAAATTAAATTAAAAACAGAAAATTAAAGGAAGTTGAAATAACCAGATTGACTTTACAAAAAATTACTGAAGAGTGTTCTTTGGAATGAGACGCAAAAGCAGTAGACAGTAATCTGAAATGAAATTAGCATACATGGCAACACCACCCAGAATTCAATCCATATATAAAAGTACTAAAATTAAAACAAACTTACAAGACTGAAAATAGGGAACCAGAGATATTAAGATTTCAAGAAAAGACAGATTATTTTAAAATGGGAAAAATTAATAAATTATAGAACAGCTTCAAAGAAAATTATACATCTTCATATTAAAATGAAAATAAGGAAAATAAGAAAGGTCTGGCAAACCTGAATACACAATTGAAATGAAAATAAGGAAAATAAGAAAGGTCTGGCAAACCTGAATACACAATTGAAATGAAAATAAAAAGATAGCCTACAAACAAAATGAACTATCCACAAAAAACTATGTGGAACAAAGAAACCAGCAGCACCACACATACATCCACAAACATACACACAAAGACACACAGAAAAACTCACAGAAAAATGACAATAATTGATTCATAGCTATCGATAATTACACTGCATGCAAATCGATAAAATATACCTACCATTCAAGAAACAGAGCATAGCAGAGTGGATAAGAAAATGTTGTCAACAAGAGACACATTTTACACACAAAGACAGCATTATTTACAATAGCAAAAA
>NW_006411677.1:6525-7732 GCF_000296735.1 Chrysochloris asiatica
ATGGTTGTAGTTTCCTGGGACCTTACCACTTCCTTCTGTGTAGAGGGAAATGTCTTTTTGTCTTTTGCAAATCCAAAATCTAACTGGTATATCTGCTTTTATCTCATTTGTGAAATTCTTTATTGTTTCCATTCAGGTAATTGCTCTCCAAGGCCTGCTTTTTCTTTTTAGGGCTCCTTAGTTTCTAAGTCCAATGAGGAATTCCTGGTGTGTTGCTGTAATATAAACCACAGGACCACAAGGTCGGTTTAAACTACAAGGTCGGTGGTTCAAACACACCAGCCACTCCTTGGAAACCATGTATAGGGTTGCTATGCGTCAGAACCAACTTGATAGCACTTAACAATGATAGCACTTAACAACAGTCCAATGAAACACAATTACAAATATGCATAACCTTAGCAAAGGCTTTTTGACAAAGTAATATATATTTTCACAATTGTTTCCTTTGCCTTCATGAAGACATACTTTTCTATGAAAGTCTAAAGTATGTCATATATTGTTTCTTATACAGAAACCATATTCTTCTACTACATATGTACAAATTCTAACGTTCTGCATAATTGCACTTTTCTCTGATATGAAATTGAAACTCACTTATCTGTAGTTAGCACAACATTCTTTTCTAACTTTTATGAATTAATATTTTATTAACAATCTCTTAGGTTTCTCAATCAAAAGGATTAGGTCACAAATTCATCTAGGACCAAAGTGGATAGTATGAAGTGTTGATGACTTACCATCATTATTTTATTTTATTTTTTATTCTTCCTAATTTTCCTTTGCGCTGAACTGCAAAGCCAGTTTGAACCACAAGTTAAGTGGTTCAAGCTCACCAGTCACTCCTGGAAAACCTGATACAGGGTTGCTATGGGTCAGAACTGATTCAATGTCATTTAACAACAGCAACAATATTATTTTATATCATCTTCTTAAAATATTTAGAAAGGAGACCTTCATTAAGCTTTTCTTAGACAGGCAAACAATCCACTTAAAATGAGACATCTTACATCCTGTTGGTACCTGCTGGTACCTGGGGATACTTTGAGGAGGGGACTGGTGGAAGTTGACTGCTCCATGAAATGTAAGAGCAACCTCTGAACTAACTTAAGCTTTAAGATAGGTCAGGATAGGTCAGAATTCAGAAGACTGGCAGGAGTCCTAGTAATGTAGGATTTCACCCATTGGAAGAGTTTTGTGATCTTTT
>NW_006411677.1:9897-10396 GCF_000296735.1 Chrysochloris asiatica
ATATACATATTTTTGGAATGTGCACAAATATGGAATTCTTTCAATCAGCTGGCCATGTGACTGCTTTCCAAAGTTTTTGGCATAGATGAGTGAGTACCTTCACTGCTGCATCAGTTTCAATCTGCATTCCATCAATGTCCAAAGCCTTGTTCTTTGCAAATACGTTCACTGTGCCTTGGACTTTTTCCTTTAGAATTATTAGTTCTTGATTATATGATACTTGTTTTATTTTTATTTTATTTTTAAGTTTTTATTGTGAATTGAGTTACAGTTTACATGGGAGAACATCAGCTTTACATTCATCCTATCGTATTTAATTTCATTGCTTTGATTATGATCTCTGCCATGCATCGTCAAACCACAAAAGGGTACACACTGCAAGCCTGCACCCCCGCCACCAGCACACAGCCCTTCTTCCTCCCTGAGTCCAGAGTCCCCAGCCACACCATCTCTCCACATAATAGTCTCTGCATTCCTCTCTGGAGTCACTGCTTCTATG
>NW_006411678.1:0-10138 GCF_000296735.1 Chrysochloris asiatica
ATGTTTACAGCTGTTTCTCTTCATTTTGAGTTGTGCCCCATCAGCATATGAAGGTCCCATGGGCACTTCTCCCATGGGCTTTACTCCATTCACGTCATCACAGTCAACTCTACTTTGAGGAGGCAGCTCTTCCCCAGTTACATTTTGAGTGCCTTCTAACCTGAGGGGCTCATTTTCTGGCACTAAATCTGACAGTGTTTCTTTGCTATTCATAAGGTTTTCATTGACTAAATATTCAGAAGTAGTTCTTCACTCCTTCTTCCTAGTCTATCTTCATCTGGAAGCTCATCTGAATCCTGTCCACCCTGTGTGACCCTGCTGATATTTAAAATACCAGTGACATAGCTTTCAGAATCACAGTAACTCACAAGCTACCACATTACGACAAACTGACAGATGAATGGTGCCATTTGGTTTTAAGTGGAAACTGTCGCTTTAAACACTATCATTTTAGGTAGACAGTGTCTAAGTTGCCTGTCCCTATCTACCCTTCCCACAAATTTTGAAGCCCCCTTCTAAAACATGAGAAAGTTATTAGTGTAAACCAAAACAGGAAACGTTTGTCTATGCAGGTCCTTGGAAGTTTGGTAAGAAGAGTAAACGCTTCAGTAAGAAGCAGGAAACCTCGGAGGATTTTGAGCATGGATGTGCAGCGATCACAGCTGGTCTCAGGGAGAATACAGAAATGCTGATAAGGAAATGTTAGATTGGAGACTGGGGTACAATTTAAGGAGAATTACAGAATGTGAGGGAGATTTAAACAAGAATGGTGATAGCCAGAATAGAAGCAAGAGGAATTAGAGCAAAAATCTGTAGGAGGAACAAACTTGATTAGGTATAGAGTGACTACTAGAGAAATGAAGGATTACCTTACTGTTTTCCAGCCTGGGAATCTATAATACTGATGATAAGAACGGGAGAAGGTGATGAATGTGATTTTTGCCTCCTGAGTTTGGAAAGAGCATGCAGATTATCTTTACCTGAGACTCTGCTAAACCTTTACTTGCTTAGAAAAGTAAGAGTTCATAGTTAGGTTGTCAGCTGTGTTATGTGCAGTTTCTGTTACAACTGTGCACTCTGCAGTTTTAACTGTGAAAGCAGGCACAAACAATATATAGACCCAATAGGCATGGAGTCATCCAGTAAAGCTTAATGTGAGGACGTTGAAATTTTAATTTCTGTCATTTTCACATATGAAATAGTATTTTTCTCTGGAGTTTTTTTCTCAATAATTTAAAAAGATAAAAGTAATTCTCAGCTTATGAGCTTACAAAATCAGGTGGCAGGTTGGATATAGCCCATAGTCTATAATTTGACATCTCTGCTCTGACTAATACAATTTATGTTGCCAAAATAGTAAATCCACAATTTCTTGTAAAATCTACTAATTTTTATTGTTAGAGTAAAAAATTTTAAAAACATTATTTCTGTGAGCTAAGTATAGATGTTTTGGTCTGTAGTAGCATAGTAGTTACAAATTGGGCTGCAAATCTCACGGTCACCAGTTCTGTGGGAGAAAGATGAGGCTTTCTGTTTCTGTAAAGATTTACGGCCTTGGAAACCCTGTAAAGATTTACGGCCTCGGAACCGACTCCACGGCACATAACAACAATAAGAACTATGTAAAGCTTGGGCAAGTCCTGGTCTAATGCTGTAAAATAAGCACTGGACTATTAACCACAAGGTTGGTGCTTCAAACCCACCAGTCACTCCTTGGAAACCCTGTACAGAGTTGTTACGAGTCAGAACTGACTTGATGGCACATGACAATGATAACAATGCAAAGCTTATTTTTCTAAGTTTTAAAGTTAGACCATAAGTTGATTTTAGAGAAGTATAAGATGGGAAATGATACTTTCATCCATAACTTTTATGAGACCAAGATTTAAATCATTTGTACTGGAAGTTTTTTTTTTTTTTTTTTTTTTAACCTTTTTATTGTGACTTGAGTGAAGATTTATAGAACAGATCATCAGTATTACATTCAACTAATCATATGGTTTGCTTCATTACATTGTTGCAATCCCCTCTATGTACCAACAGTTAACAGCATTTACCTCTGTTCACAGTAACACCTGCATTCCTCCTTGTGTCTCTTGCTACCTTTGTCTTTCCTCTTGTATATTGCCTCCCTCTTGTTGTATATTGCCTACCCTGTCACCCATGTTAGCAACATGTGTCTTCCCTCTACCACATGAATTATTTTCTTTCCTTAATTATGATAATTTCTTTTATCAAGAAAACATTTTTTGACCTGGGAGCCATCAAGGCAAGTGGTTAGGTCCCCTCAGGGCAAACCCCCTTCTAAGACAGACTCCAGGGGAAGACACAAGCAGGCATGTGGTCTTGCTGGTGACCATGCTGGTCTACCGATAAGGGAAGTGGGGGGGAAAACAGCAATGAAGGTGTGAGCTAAGTCTGACCACATTCGATAGACTCCTGTCAGCCTGGGTTGAGACCTGGTTGGCCAGCAGTATGGTGAGACCTGGGGATTCCTGGACTCAGGGACAGAGACATGGCCACAGAGGACTAGAATGGAGAGTGAAGCGTCCAGCTGAGGGGAGATGCACAAGAACATCCATACTCGCAGATAGTACCCACTTGACCTAGCTTCAGTGGCTGGATGATCAGAACCCGACTAGGAGAAAAAAGAAGAGGGAAAAAAAGAGTAATCTGATACAGTTTGATGAACTTGACCTGTACTCATGGGTATAGTAGCTCAAAAGAGGGACCAAATCTTTACAGTGAGGATCATTCCCACCCCCTCGGTACTCAGGCTTGACAGGGATGGGCAACTTAGACATTGGCTACCTAAAGTGTGGTGTCGCTGCCTCTCTGGATAGGGTTCTACATTCCATTCATGCTCTTCTCCCTCAATGGTACTAGGGTCTTCTGTTTCTGCGCTGTAAGATTAACTACACCCCACTTTTTGTTAAAAACGTCTACCTTTATAATTGTGACAGTTTTAGTCATGATAACAATTATTCTATTGAATCCTAAGAATCTTATTCCCATCTCCTTTCACCAAACCCGTCTAGACAAGATGGAAACTATTCAGTGGGGACTCTACCTTTCCCACACACTCTTAAACTAATCTCCTTGAAAATTTATAAGCCAGTGACTTCGTGCCTTTATCACCCCCTCATTTTTGTTAGCCATTGTTGTCTGTTTTTGTTGGTTCTGGTCATTACAAATTCCTTTAATTTTTATTTACCAGGAATTGTCCTAATTTCACTGTTGTATTTAAGGGACAGCTTTGCTGGGTATATGATTCTTGGTTCGCAATTTTTTTTTTCTTTCATAGTTTTGTATATGTCATTCCATTGCCTTCTTGCCTGCTTGTTTTCTGCTGAGAAATCAGAGCTTAGTCTTACTAGTTCCCTTTTGTAGGTAATTTTTTGTATTTTCTTGAGCTGCTCTCAGAATTCTTGTTTTGTCTTTGATTTTGGACAGGTTGATTATGATAAGTCTTGGTGATTTTCTTTTGGGATCTATCCTGTTTTGGGTTTGTTCAGTTTCTTGTATGCTGATCTTCTCGTATCTCATGATATTAGGAAAGTTTTTCCTCCAACAACTGTTTGATAGTTTTCTTTGTGCTTGTCCCTTCCTGTTCTAGAATTCCGATAAGTTGTTCCTTTTCATGATTTACTACATAAGTTTTAGGCTTTCTTTGACTTTTTTCATCCTTTTTTCTGATTGTTCTTCTGGCATACTAGTACTGAAATATTATCTTCAAGCTCACTGATTTGGGCTTCCATTGCTTCACATCTGTTTGCCCTTTCAATGTATTACCCATTTCTGAGATCTTAGTATTAATATTCTGGATTTATAATGGCAGGTTTTGTATTGTTTAAAAATTTGCATTTTGGGGGAGGGTCTGTTTGTTCATGTAGTGTTTTCCTGATTTATTCTAAAGTTTTTATTGTGTTATACTTGCTTTCCTTGATCTTTCTATCAATCCTTTGAAGGTACCTAATTATCATTCTTTTTCAGTTAGTTTCATTACCTTTTCTTTCTCAGAAATGTTTTCTGGCTCTGCATCCTTGTCATTTGTTTGAGCCATTCTCTCTTGTTTCTTCCTGTGAGCTAAAAGCATTCATCTCTGGGGCATTGTAGGATTGTTGTATTTGTAAAAACAAATAGTGCAGTTGTTGGACCTATAAGGGAGAAATCTCTGGTGGGCTCCTGCAGTTCAAGAAACTCATGAGGTGATTGTGGAAGGGCTGTTGCAGCAGAGTTCCTGGTCCTAGATGGAGTTCCTACTGGCCTCAGTGTTATCTGTGTTCAGGGTACTCAGTATGGAAGGAGTTTGTGGGAGCCCTTGATGAAGCCAGTTTTAATGTTTGTTAGGACCACAGGGAAGCTGGGGACAGAGTGGTCTGGTGGGCTTTTGGGGTTTGTAAGTTTAGAACTGAGCCTACCTGAATCCAGGAACCAAAGTGGCACACCAAAGCAACACAGCTGGCCTCATATCACACTAGTGTGGCTCCCAGCCACATGGCTTTGAACTCCCTGAGAGCAGGCAGGGTCTGTGCTGGGTGTAGATGAGGATGGGAGGTAGCCACATTTCTGGTCACCAGGCAAGCATGGGGAAAAAGAAGAAATCATACCTTTTCTGTCACTAACGTGATTCTGTTCCATCTGTTCTCCCTCCATTGTCAAAGCTGCTCACAAGGTGGTCAAGCTGCATATGGCCAACTGTTCACCAGTCACTCTGTCTCTCTCCATCCCTGCTCAGCTTCTTCTACCAGCAAGTACTCTATCCACCTCTCTAACCTTTGTTCTGAAGTTTAGAGTGCCAGAATTTTCATCTATGTCTGTTTTATTCTCTGTGTTTCTAGTATTTTTGTTGTAGAGCATTCATGTAGTGCATCTGCCTAGTCTGCCATCTTTCCAGAAGTCTCTGGAAGAGTTTTTAATAGAAGGGTTTCAAAATATCCTTGGAGATATGAGGTCTCCATTGTTGACGGAGCTTCTGTGTGGTGCAAATGGTTAATGCAATTTCCTGCAAACTGAAAGGCTGAAGATTTGCGTTCATCCAGAGGCACCTCAGAAGAAAAGCCAGCCATTGAACATCCTATGAAGCGTATATCAACTCTTACATATTTGGGTTATCTATGAGTCAGATTGACTTTGCAGCAACTGGTCTTTGATCTTTTAGTGACATTAGCTTGAATAAAGTTTTTTCCCAAGCTCATCTGAGTTAAATGGTTTTACAGGCTGATCGGTACTTGGCTCAAGGAAAGTATCCCCAAGGCATAAGGCTGCCAAATGACATTTTCTTTCTAGTGAGACTAATGGTCATTAATGGGTTAATGATACAGTTTTTTTTTTTTGTTGTTGTTGTTCATCAATTTTCTCAGCAATTTAGAAGAATAGTAAATATGGGAACTGCCAGTGTGGGTGTCATTTTGTAGGGTTGGCAGACAAGTCATCTTAATTTCTTAGCAGATTCTAAGCAACTTTTGATTTCTTCTTAAAGCCCCATTTCCTTTTATATCACCATGTGAGCATTGCCTTTTAATTGAACCGTTACTCTTTTTTTAAAGCTTTTTATGTATTGGGTCATCAGTTTATTGTTCTGTTAGTGGTGATGTTCAAAAATAGCTGTTTGATAAATGAAGATAAAATAATAAGCAATAGCTAATTATTCAAGTTAATTTTAACCTTTAAAACTAATTTTTTAATAGCCTGTCTTCTAAGAAATATATGGAGTTGTTCCTTATGATATCACTGTTTTTGGGGAACTGTTGTTGTTTAGTGCCTTCAAGTTAGTGTCAACTCATAGCCACCCTGCATAGGGTTTTCAAGGAGCAGCTGGTGGGTTTGAATTGCTGGCCTTCTGGTTCGCAGTCCCATTGCTGACCCTACAGCAGTACATCAGGAGGAAGACAATTCCCCTACTCTGTTACTCTTTAGTCTAATGGTGGTTATGTGCCATGGAGTCAGTTCTGACTAATAGCGACCCTGAATAGGCTTTCCAAGGTTGCAAACCTTAAAGGAGCAGAAAGCCTCATCTTTCTCCCACTGAACCGCTGGTAGATTTGAACTGCTGACATGAGATTAGCAGCCGAACTCAAAACCACTGTGCCTTCAGAGCTCCATAAATGTTGAGAAAGGAGTCTTATTTTTGAAATCAGACCACGGTTTGTTTGGTTTAGCTACTTAAAAGCTGTGTGACATTATGCTAATTAATTTCTTGGTGTGTCAGTTTCTCTATTTATAAAATGGAGTGAGTTGGCAAACATTTTTGAGTTTGGCAAACATTTTTGAGTCTTTTGAGTATACTAATGGCCCATGCCTTCCAGGAGGCTGTTGACTAGTGCGAAGTTTCAGTCGGAATGTCTGTGATAAGTGCTGTAATCAGGAGACAGGATCTAGAAATGAGCTGAATCAAGGTTTCAAGTTTCCATTTTAAATAATGCCCAATTTTTCTTTTAAGCAGTCCTTCACAGACAACAAGGCAGTTGGTATATTTTCTAGTAGAAAAATTTGTTTCATTACTCCTCTTACACAAATAAAGACTTCAGGCTAAGTGTTAAGTTATACATCTAATACTAGATCAGCATTTTTTGTGTAATGTTTTCTTAGAAGGGCAGTCTTTTTGACGGAATCTGTCTAAATTCCCATGTCTAGAAAAAGAAAGTTTCTGCTGCCAAACCTGACTCACTTATTGCTGACAACAGATAAGGGACAGAGGACTGAAATATGGACTAACTTTATTAGCCTTAGTGATAGGAAAAGAATGAAAAATGAGGTAACATCTCAGGGAATTAAATGAAAAATGATATGAAATGTCCTTTCTATTAGATAATTCTACCACTTGTTGCATGGACTGAGGAACAATATTAATCATTAGAAGTGATTTTGTCATAGAGTAAAAATTCATTTGTGATTACATCAGTGTGGTAGCAATTGTCTAAACAGTTTAGAAGTAACCAGGCTGTTTTACTGATTAATCAAATGAAAAAGTTAAGTTCAAGTCAGTGTGATTACTTGGTCTCATATTGGTAGGTATTGCTTTTTTTAAAAAGGGAAAATGAATTTCTTACATCTTCATGTAATTAAAGGGTTAGTGTATACCCACTCTTCACTTATTGACTATCTCATTATCCGGCATTTTGCATTTACAACAACAGTAAAAAAAACTACTGTCTGACTATTTTATACATTAATAACGTACATTTTGCAGTAGCCAAGGTGTGAGGTGAGAGTAACGCTGGTTGTGATGGTTATGCTTATTTGTCACCTCGTCAGTGCCATGATTCGCAGTGCTCTAGCAGTGATGTAAAGATTAGTAATTTGGCAGTTTTACTCTGGCAGTGTAGTGGTTACGAATCGGGCTGTGAACCGCAAGGTCAGCAGTTCTAAACTATCAGCTGTTCTGCGGGAGAAAGATGAGGCTCTCTGCTCCCCTAAAAATTTACATACAGCCTAGGAAACCCTGTACAGGGTCATTATGAGTCGGAACCGACTCCACGGCACATAACAACAACAAAATAGTGATGTAGTTTGGCAGTTATGTAATAATGCCTTCATCCTCCATTTTGTGGTCTGATGTGGCCATCTCCATTTTGCATAACACACATTTTCGCGTAATGACCTAGTGTTTGGAACTTAACCATGTTAAAAATTCAGTGTTGTTAAGTGAACTTTTAGTGATTGAGTGTATAATCATATTTGAAATTCTAAGGAACCTATCAAAAACATTTAATCCTTATTATCACACAAATGAATGCTTAAAAGAGCGTCTAAAAGAATATAAACCTTCTCAGGGATTTTTCTGGTGGAAGTGGAAAACTTTAGGGCAATGGAATAGAAATATTCACCCTTTCCAGTAAATGTTTTTGTTTTTTAAAATAAGAATGTGTTGATCAAATGAGAACCAGTAGCCGAGAATAAAAGTTACTATGTTCTCAGCATGTGCATTCATCAAGACAGTGCATAAAATGCAGTTTCAAGTTTCAGAAATGTCTGGTCCAGATAAAGATATAAACTGATGTGTTGCTAACTTCTAGGAACAGAGTAGAAGCTCAGAGAAGCCACGTTAATAGCACATGGATTTATGGAAAAGGTTTCACTTGAAAGATAGGGATCATCCTAGTTTTGGGGAATATCTGAATATAAGTTATTTTCTTATCATGTGTTTTGTGCAACATATATTGATTTGAGGAGAACACAGAGATGAGTAAGACCTCTGTATCTTACAGAGTAAGACTGAGTTTTTGCAAAATGGGGAAGAAGATTTAAAGCACAAATACAGTGAAGTATGTTTGCAGAGAAGTATGCCTAGTGTCCTGGCAGTACAGATGAAGGGGAATTATTCTCTCAGAAGGACTTTGTGGGTGGCCTTGGTACTTGGATTATGGTGGGGATGGATGAGACATTTGCAAGGAGATTGTCATTTTGAAGTGGTGTCAGGGAGCCCAGTTGGCTAAAAGTACAGACTGGAGTGTGTGGAACATGTAGATATGAGTTTGGGTATTAATACTAAAAACATATCAGTGGATGGGTACGTTTACTGAAGAATAAACTTAATTTCATGAATGTACAAAAAAAAGTTTCCAAAAATTAACTTCAATGAATGTCAAAGCAATTCCCCCCCAAAGTATTCTTCTGTTTCAGCTTCTGTGGTGCTTCCTTTCTGTAGAGCTTGCCGTGGTGGACTTTGAGATACGTGAACATTCATCAGCAATTACTTGAGGAACGCTCCCCTCAGCTTTTTGCTCTTGCTGAACACTCTGTGGACCAAGGTAGGTAGCCGACTTTTGTTGGATTTGGGCAGGTAACTTTATCCCAATTTCTGAACTTTTGAGTTTTTGTTTGACAAGTAATAAATAGTGAGTTTTTGTTTAAGCCTATTTCCTTTTTCTTTTTGAAACTTTTTATTGTGAATTGATTGAATGTTTACAGAGCACATCATCAGTTTTACATTCAGATAACTATACACTTCATTTCCTCTCAATGATTGCAATCCCCCCATGTACCAACTTTCTCCCTGTGGTTCTAATTTCCATTTTACCCTCCTTCCTGCTTTTTCTGAACTTTGTCCTAAGGTTAATGTTGCCCTTTTAACCTTGAATGGTTGACCATCCCATGGTGAGCACATCTTACTAGTGTTGTTGTCCCCCTTATATAGCTATCTACCACTTAGCTGAATATTGGTCCACAGGGTGACTTCTGTTCCACTCCTGAAGGGTGGTCAGGGGTTACAGTCTCAGGTTTCTACAGTTCCTTTCTGACTAATAAGCCCAGTCTTTTTTTAAAAATAATTTTAAATTTTGTACCACATTTTTTCCCACTCTATCTGGGACCTTCTAATGTGATCCCTTTCAGAGCAGTTGGTAACCATGCACCGTCTAGTTATTCTGTCTCAGAGTCATGGAGACTGATGCTTGCTTACATGTACCATCTGTCCATTGGACTTACTGATTCCAAGAATCTTCAGTTTCCATCAGTCTTCTTTCCTCTGTTTATGGAAAGACCAGTAAATGCACCTTAGATGACTTCTTAGGAACGTTTAACATCCCAGTCGCTACTCACTGAATCAGGATGTAGAATATTGTCTTTGGGGTCTGTGTTGTGCCAGTTGACCATGGTTCCCCTGAGACTTTGGACATGGGTATCCAGGCTTAGCAACTTATTGCCTCGAGGTGTTTGGTAATGTCTAAGAAGTTTTCATCGTTTTCTCCCCTGTACGCTTTACTACATTGATAGGTATCAAACTCAGATTTTTGGGTGTTCTCCTACTCTCTCTCCCATACCCACTCAGCCTATGTATCAGTCCATGTGTCTATCTGCCGAACAGTGCTATTAGAGGGTTGTGTACATAACATTATTTACTTCTGTCTCCTTTAACTTTTGCATTCCTCCCTGTGTCTTCACTTGTCTTTATCATTCTTCGGTCAGCCTCCCTCTTCTTGTATATTATCTTCTTTGTCACCTGGGTTAACATGTCTGCACTCTAGCTAAGGAGCCTTGGTAGCATAGTTGATTGTAAAATGGGCTGCTAGCTGCAGGGTCAGCAATTCAAATCTACCAGTTGCTCCTTAGGAGAAAGATGAGACTTTTTGCTCCCCTAAAGATCTACAGCCTCAGAAGTTCTATACAGGGTCGCTGTGAGTTGGAACTGACTTGA
>NW_006411679.1:0-602 GCF_000296735.1 Chrysochloris asiatica
TAGGAAACATCAAGGCAAGTGGTCGGGTCCTCTCAATGCAAACCCCCTTCCAAGACTAAGACTCAATGGAAATACACACTCTGATTGGTGACCACACACATCACTGATAGTGGGACGTGGGTTATAAGCAGCAATGAAGTGGCAAGCTAAGCCTTACAATGTTCAGTGGGCTTCTGTGGACCCAGTAGGGGACGTGGTTGGCAAGCAATGTGAGGAGACCTTGGGACTCTTGGGCCCAGAGTCAGTGCCGTTGCCACGGAGGACTTGAGTGGAAAGTGGAGCTACAGGCTGATGGGAAGAGAGGGCATGTGCACAAGAACACCCACACTTGTAGATGGTACCCACGTGACCTAGACCAGATGACTGGATGATCAGAACTCAACCAGGAGAAGAAAGAAGAGGGAAAAAAAAGAGTGAGCTAATACAATCTGATGAACTTGATCTATACTTACGGATGCAGTGACTCAAAAGAAGGAACAAATCCTTACAGCAAGAAACATTCCCAATCCCTCCACACACAGAGCAGACCGAGATGGGCAACTTGGACATTGGATACTCAAATGGGGAGGGGGGGAATACAAAGGCAAGAAGTGACTGGCTTA
>NW_006411679.1:1887-6967 GCF_000296735.1 Chrysochloris asiatica
GCAACTTACACATTGGCTACCCAAAATGAGGGGGTGGGGAGGAGGACGATAAAGGCAGGAAGTGACTGGCTTATAAGCTTTCAAGAGGGAGCCTAGTCCCAGATGGGGAAAGGTAGGTAGAATCTCCACTGAATGACTTCCAATCTTTTGGGACCAGGTTGGTGAAATGAAATGGGGATAAGACTCTTGTGGTACAATAGTGAGTAATTGCCATCAGGACTGACTGTGAGGGTCTGAAATGTAGAGGTAGATGTTTTTTGACAAAAGGAGGTGAGTGATAGATTTTGCAGCCCAGGAGCAGAGGTCCCTGGGGCCATCAACTGAGAAGAACAGAGTGTGGGACCCTACCCAGAGAGGCAGTGATGCTATGGATGGAGACAGAGAGTGTGATGTGGACAGATGGAGTGGCTGGGGACACTGGACTCAGGGAGGGAGAGGGGCCGTGTGCTGATAACCTGGGAGGTGGGCCTGTTGGGTATACCCTTTGGTTATCTGATGATGCATGGAGGGGATTGTGATCATTGCAATGAAACGAAATACCATAGGATGAATGTAAAACTAATGTTTCCCCATGTAAACTCATACAATTCACAATAAAACTTAAAAATAAATAAAAGGACAGTATATATAAAAAAGGTATTTGCCATGAGAAAATAAAGGATATATTAGAATAACTTGTTGAATACAAGTTTGCATCCTGTGTATTTCCGATTTTCTCCTCTTCATTTTCAAAAATATGTATCCTTTAAATGTGTTTCTGCCCACATTTGACAGCTTAATCTGTTTTTTAATGAAGATATTAAGTGTTTTAACACAGGAGATTGCATGTATGTTGATAATATACTAAGTAAAAGATAAATTAGAAAAGAAAATATATAAATGCTGTAAATATTAAACTGGGTCATAAATTCAAGTACTATACAGACAGCTTCCTTTGTCTGAAGTCACACAGTGTTTGTGCATATGAATGTGTTTAAATGATATTCACTGATCTTAGTTCTCACCTTTCATCACAGCTGTGTGATATATGCCCCACTGAATATTGTTTATTAGCAGAATATAATCATCCTCTACTTTTTCCAGTTTGTTTAATAAAGTCATATGCAGATGATTTCATTAGACAAAAACAAGTTTAAGACAGATAAAAGTGTTTTATGCTAAAATGTTGTTCCTGTTAAGTGCCATCTAGTCAGTTCTGACATACAGTGACCGTATATAGGGTTTCCGAGGAGCAGATCCTGGGATTGAACTGCCGACCAATGATAAAATAATCATGTACATACAATAATCATATCTCGTTTTGAATTTATAATAATAAGAGCATTATTTTATGTGGTAATGTTTGCCAGCCACCTCTCTCTGAGTGGTGGGTGGCCTTGTGTGGTGCTGTGGGTTAATGCACTGGGCTGAAAGGTCAGTTTGAACCACAGGCAGTTCAAGCTCACTAGCTGCTCCTCAGAAACTCTATACAGGGTACCTATGGGCCAGAACCAACTCAACAGCCCTTAACAACAACAACATGACAACACTGGGAACAGAGTTGAGGGGAGAATCATGAAATCTGCTCTCCTGAGTAGGTGCCAGATAGCTTCAATACATCACTGATATGTCTGGATAAATTAATTTGCCTCTTCCTCTGCTCTAAGTTCCTAATTATTTTGCCTCCTTATTTGAAAACTAGTTGAAGTTAATAAACCACAATATTTGACCCACAAAATTCATCAATATCAGCAACAAGACTGATAATTCTTAGAAATTTGTAAAAAGATAGTTTGGTATAACTTCTGACAGGCAAATCTCTAAACCTAAAAAAGATAATAAATGTAAATGAACTTTTTGGTCCTTAAGATTTACACCAAATATTATTTCAGTCCTATTTGACAAGATGTTGAGATGGTACATTTGTATCTGATTTGCACACATTAAACATAAACTTCATGGGTCCATCATGGACTTTGAGGGATTTCAAAATAATTTGGTCTGAAAACTTACCTGGTTTATAAAATGAGTCTTTGATTAAAAGCAGTTTAAAACAAAACAATGGTGAAGTAAAAGAGCTGAACAAAAGATTTCAAAGGACAGTTCAACAAGTCTTATTATAATAAAACGTAGAAAGTATTATAATGAAATGTACAAAGATCTGGAGTTAGAAAGCCAAAAGGGAAGAGCATGCTCAGCATTTCTCAATTTTAAAGAGATAAGAAAAAATTAAGGCCCTGAGTCGCAATAATGAAGTTTCTATGTGCAAAATAATGAAAAGCATAGGAGCCATCAGAAGAAGAAAGGAATACCCAGAGTCACTGTACCAAAAAGAATCTGTCACCAAACAGTCATTTCAAGAAGTTGTTGTTCTTGTTAAGTACCATTGAGTTGGTTCTGACCCATAGCAACCCTGTATAAGGTTTCCAAGGAGCAGAAGGTAAGCTTGAATCACTGACCTTGAAGTTCAAAAGATTTTCCAGTCTGACTCATTAGCCCACAGTGCCACACCAGGACTCCAGGAATATCCAGAGTCACTGTACCAAAAAGAACTGGGCACCACTCATTAAGGAAGTTGTTGCTGGTGTTGTTGGTTGCCATAAAATACATTTCTATTGGTAGCGAACTTATGTACAATAGAACGAAACACTACCCGGTCCTGCACCATTCTCACAATCATTGTTCAGCTTGAGGCTACTGAATCCATCTCATTGGAGGCCTTCTTTTTCACTGGACCTCAACTTTACCTAACATGAGATCCTTCTCCAGGATAATATGTCTGAGAATATGTCTGAAGTATGAGAGACAAAGTCTTGATATCCTGGCTTATTAGGAGCATTCTGGCTCTGCTTCTTCCAACATAGATTTGTTTGTTCTTGTAGCAGTACACTGAATATTCTTCTATAGCACTATAACTCAAATGTATCAATTATTCTACAGTCTTCTTATTCACTGTCAAACTTTCACATGGTTTAAATCATGAAAGATATGCATCATGCAAGGTTATGAAAAGTGTATCCTTTCATAATACTTTGTCTATCTACAGGCAGAGCAAATGAAGTTGGACTGCATGAATAAGAACATAGAATTTGAGGAAGACTCATTAAAACCTGCAATATGCAAATGACACACCTTTCTTGCTAAAAGCAAAGATGACTTGAAGCAATAACTGATGAAGATCAGAAACTACAGCTTTCAAGATGGATTACAACTCAATATAAATAAAAATCTTAACAACTGGGCCATAAGCAAGTCAGGATAAAGGGAGTCATGTCAAAATTTTCATTCATTTGGATCCATAATCAATGCCCATGGAATAAGCACTCCAAAAATCAAACAATATGTTATACTGGGCAAATCTGCTGTGAAAGCCCTCTTTAAGGTGTTAAAAGCGAAGATATTACTTTGAGAACTAAGATGAGTCTGACGCAAGCTTCTATATTTTCAATCATCTCCTATGCATAGGAAAACTGGACAACAAATAAGACAGACAAAAGAATTGATAACTTTGAATTATGGTATTGGAAATGAATATTAAATATAATGTGGTGGTAGACATGGTATGTCTTGGAGTCAGTTCCAATTCATAGCCACCCTATGTAGGGTTTCCAAGTCTGTAAATCTTTACAGGAACAGAAAGTCTCATCTTTCTTCCAAAACGTACTGTAGACTAACAGAAAAACAAAACAAAACAAATGTGTTTTAGATGAAGTACAGCCAGAATGTTCCTTAGAAGTCAGTATGTCAGCTATTGGCACGTTATAGGTTATAGGGAGGAACCAGGACATCATGCTTCATCAAACAGAGGATCGGAGGAAAACAGAAAGACCTTTACTGAGATGGACTGAAACAGTGGCTACTCAAATACAGGAATGATTGTGAGGATGGCACATAAGCAAGCAGAGTGTCTCTTTCTGTTATACAAAGGTTTGCTATGAGATGGAAATTATCCTATGACACCAAACAACACAACTATCTTGAACAGATTATCTAAGTTTATGTGACATTTTGGTGATTGAATTTTCAGTTTTAGAAGAATAAATTGTGTCAATTTTATGTTCTATATACTTTTCTGTGAAAATAAGTAGGTGCATATTTTTGAAGGAAACAAGCTATTTCTCATTAACATAGTTGAATAAATTTATGGCTTACTGCAACAAGCTGTAAAGCAAGATCACTGCATGTCAAGTTAAAGTATTCTCTAAATAAAGCTACTGCTGACCTTCATGTGCACACTATTTGTGCACAAATTGTACACTTAAAAATTGATGCTATGTTTTATTGAGCTATATAATTGTGTAATCGGATTACTCATTTTAAATACATAGAGATATTGAAGATGGTGTATACAGTTTTGTCACTTAAATTCTCATTTCCAAAGTCTGTTTTGCTGTATTAGCAAAATACCACATGTCATTTCATCTAACAGTATCAGACAGTGTTTACACCAAATGTGTCAGATCTGCTATTATGTAATACAATACCTGTCCATGAATAAAATATGAGTATTCACAAACATAATATTGACTGTATTATTAATGTTATAAGTTTGTGCCCTATAAGCAAAAAAATCTGCATACATTTTACTTCATATGATTTCCATAAAATTGTGTGGATGATTTATAATTCTATTTATTATATTTCCACTTGACTCAATTCCTGCTTTTAGTATTCCTTGAATTGTTGTTGGTCATTGATGGATTAAAAGAGACTTTCTATATATCTCATTATACATGTTTATTTTACATATCTCATTAAATATGTTTATTAAATAAACAAAGTGATTTCAGGGAGAGTTGAATCGGTACTGATTTGATAGTACCTAACAACAACAACAACCCAAAATGTGGGGGACTACAAAGGCATGAAGTAACTGGCTTACAAGCTTTCAAAGGGAGCCTAGTTTCAGAGGGTGTGGTTTAAGTTAGCATTTCCACTGAGTGTTTTCCAACCTGTTGGGATGGATCTGGTGAAAGCAGATGGGGATAAGTTTATTGTGGTTCAAATTATTGAATGATGCAGAATGCATCAAGAAAAGATGGAAGGAATACACAGAGTCATTGTACCAAAAGGAAATGGTTAATGTTCAACCATTTCAAGA
>NW_006411679.1:8437-10307 GCF_000296735.1 Chrysochloris asiatica
AGTCGGTTCCGACTCGATGGCACCTGACAACAACAACAATGTGCAAAAAGGGACAAATATGATAAATAGAATTGTCAAAGAATAAAAAAAAAGGTCTTAGCTTAACATATTATGGGAAACAAAGATGTCATAAAAACCTTAGCTTAACATATTATGGGAAATAAAGACATCCTTTCTTTTATTTTTTAATCTTTACTTTTGGAAGAAAATTTTTTCTGACTATAGATATCTGATTAATAATTTATTTTTCTTCAGTACTCTAATATATAGTTTGTTTGACTTTACACCTCCATTTTTCTTCTTTTAATGTAGTTTATATATGTCTTTTCCTATTTCCAAGTGTTTCTCTTGATCTATATTTTTCAGCAGTTGGTCTATAATGGAGTTTGTTGTACTTCTTTTAATTGTGTTTATGCTTTCAAGAAGTTAGTGAAATTCTCATCCAAAATTTAGTTACAGTGTTTCCTTCTGTTGTGCATAGGGTAGTTATGAGTCAGTACACATTCCATGGCACCTAACAACAACAACAATTTAGTTAGAATTTTTTGTCCTTGTCTCTTTTTCTGAATCCAATGATTTGTAAATTAAACTGTTTGCTGATCATTTTATTTTAATTTTTTCTTTTCCTGTCCTTAGTTGGATTTCTATACATTGATCATGGTCTTTCTTCTGCCATCTGAACTTTACTATTGAGTCTAGACAGTACCTTTTAAAATTTCTATATATTTTCAGTGTTTCAATTCTACATTTTTTGTTCAACTTTTTAATATTATTTCCATTTCTCTGTTGAGATTTGCCATACAGTCACTCAGTGTAATTATATTTTCTTTTTAGCCCTTATTGTTGTTGTTACTGTTAAGTGCACTCAAGTCATTTCCAACTCATTGTGATCATGTAAGTGGTTTCTAATAAGTGGCTAGTGGATTTGAACTGCTGACTTTGTGGTTAGCAGTCCATTACTTATCCTAGAGTTATTTTAATATTTATTTCTTTTTAATTAATTCCAACTCATGTGTCATCTCTACTCTATAGAGAAATTTTTCTTTGGACTATTCTCCATATTTTTGTTTCTTTTGGTGTCCATTAATTTCTGATTACATAATGCCATTCAGGAAGTTTAAATATTTTGAATTTTGTTCACTTTATCTACAGGATGTAGTTTTTTGTTTGTTGATTTTTGTTTCATCAGACATTTAAATTGACTGATTAAATTGAAACTCCAATGTTTGTCTCACCACTATTGGACAGTTACTGAAATCTCTTTTCCATTCTTTGTGTGGATAAAATTCAGAGGTCAGTCACACCATTGAGCCAATTTGAAACAATTTTAAGGATTTTCCTCTGTAAGCCTTCAGCTCTAATATTTCATTCTGTTCCTCTGCTTTCCAACTGTTTGACGACTTTAAAATCAACTCTGATTCTTTAAGCCAGTAAGAGTTTAAGCCAGTAAGATAAATAGAAATCCAACTGAAGACAGGAAAAGAAAAACTAAAATAAAACCATCAGCAAACAGTTTAATTTACTTTAACTGTAAACTCTTAGAATGGACTGCAGGATTCTTACCAAATTCAAAACTGCAATTTCATTATTAAATTCTTTCCAGGTTTTGCCTATTTTTATTCTATATCAAATGTTTTCAAACTATTGGGGATTTTATCTTAATATGCTGGTTTCATGGAATTTTTATGTTTTAGGGCAAGAATTTCTTAATTTAAATCATGTTTTTTTTGTTGTTATTGCAAACAGGATTCTTTATTTCTGGGTGGTGTAAGATAAACTGAAACACATACAAAAGTAAATACTATATATTTTAAAAAGTAAAAATGTTTAACATATTACATGTTGTTGTTGTTATTAAGTGCCATGGAGT
>NW_006411680.1:0-536 GCF_000296735.1 Chrysochloris asiatica
TGGACTTGTTTTCATTTCTTCATCTTCAGTCTGAATTTGCATAGGAGTAATTGATGGTCTCTTCCACAATCTAAGCCTGATCTTTTTTTTTCTGACGATATGGAGCTTTTCCATCATCTCTTGTCACAGATGTACTAAATTTGATTTCTGTGTATTCCATCTGGTGAGGTCCAGAACAAATCATTCGTGTTGAAGGATTATATCATGTGATCTCCAGCATTGTTTCTATCAGCAAGGCCTTATTTTCCAACTATTGATGCTTCCTCTTTGTTTCCAATCTTTGCATAACAATCTTAATGATTATCAATACAACTTGATTGCATGCTTGGTCAATTTCAGACTGAAGAAGATGATGTTGTGTTGTTGTTGTTAGGTGCCATCAAGTCAGTAGCGACTCATAGTGACCCGATGCAGAGCAGACCAAAACACTGCCCAATCCGGGCCAACCTCACTACTGTTGTCACGCTTGAGTCCATCGATGGTGCCACTTGGCCAATCCTTCTCTTGGGGGTCGTCCTCTTTTTCTCTGACCCTCC
>NW_006411680.1:636-1174 GCF_000296735.1 Chrysochloris asiatica
GGACTTGTTTTCATTTCTTCATCTTCAGTCTGAATTTGCATAGGAGTAATTGATGGTCTCTTCCACAATCTAAGCCTGATCTTTTTTTTTCTGATGATATGGAGCTTTTCCATCATCTCTTGTCACAGATGTACTAAATTTGATTTCTGTGTATTCCATCTGGTGAGGTCCAGAACAAATCATTGGTGTTGAAGGATTATATCATATGATCTCCAGCATTGTTTCTATCAGCAAGGCCTTATTTTCCAACTATTGATACTTCCTCTTTGTTTCCAACCTTTGCATAACAATCTCAATGATTATCAATACATCTTGATTGCATGCTTGGTCAATTTCAGACTGAAGAAGATGATGTTGTGTTATTGTTGTTAGGTGCCATCAAGTCAGTAGCGACTCATAGCAACCCGATGCAGAGCAGACCAAAACACTGCCCAATCCGGGCCAACCTCACTATTGTTGCCACGCTTGAGTCCATCGATGGTGCCACTTGGCCAATCCTTCTCTTGGGGGTCTTCCTCTTTTTCTCTGACCCTCCACC
>NW_006411680.1:2152-3465 GCF_000296735.1 Chrysochloris asiatica
TCTGGAAGTTCATCTAAAACCTGTCCACCTTGGGTGACACTGCTGGTATTTAAAATACCCATTGCATAACTTCCAGAATCAGAGAAAAACACAAACCATCACAGTATGACAAACTGACAGACGAGCGGTAGATGACCCAGATAGCCACGTTCAATCAAAACAGTATTCAAGAGAATCTTCTGGACTAGTTAAATACAAGCATAGAGGACAGCTCAGAAGTTTATATTGACAGTTTTTCTGGAATTCTTAAGGGATAATATTGACAGGTGTTCTTGAAGAACACAGAATGATCACAAGGGCATAATATGAAGAAGTTTTAAGAAAAATTGTAATTATAATAGTGAAAAAAAATGTCAGGAAAGTTGAGCTGGGGAATTTTGTTTCCATCACAGCAATGTACCTGCTGATTCTTCAAGGGTAATAAGGGCTGCCCTATGAGACTATCATTGACAAACATCTCCCCATCCACTTTAAAGCCCTGATCTTGCCCCATCAAACTTTCTTTTGTTGCCTAAGCTCAAAGAAGATTTAAAGAAACAAGATTTGCTCCCTCAAGAATGTCAAAAGTACTGTTTTTATGTAGTGTATATCAAAGAGCACAGAATTCTTCAGGTAAGGACTAGAGAGATGGAAATACCTTCTTCAGAAATGAATAGATAGAGATGGAGGCTATGTTAAGAAATAATAGCTTAATATATTTATATTTTATTTAATAAATATTCTTAGGGTTTTGTAGCAATACTTTTTGGTTTTTTTAACTTAATCTCATATGTTTCTACTTAATTATACACATTGACTGGTTTTCTCTGCTTTTTAAATATGCGTAAAGAGAATCATGCTAGAAACAAAACTAAATAATAAATAAAAATCTATTGGCAAAAATGGTGGCAATATAGGCAGACAGCGAATTTATCTAACAATTCCATTCAGATTTGCAAATTAATCTGAATGGTTCATATACTGGCTTCATCTTAAGTACACAGCACATATCAAATAATAACAAAAAAACCTTTTTGCAATCAAAACTATGTCTTTCAAGAGTATTCAAAAGTCAGTTTTTTTCAAGTTGACTTCAAATAATGTTATCAGATTGGAGTCCTAGTGTGCCTCTTTAGAATAAGCACTGGACTGCTTATCACAAGATTGGCAGTTCACATCCACCAGCCACTCCTTGGAAACCCTACAGGGTCCATAGGAGTTGGAATCCACTTGGCATCATTTAACAACAACAAATGCTATCCGATTACAACTGGGTTCCAGGGAGCTGATGTGCTACATAAAGCCAATGACTGATTTTTCAGTAGATCACCAGT
>NW_006411680.1:7473-9584 GCF_000296735.1 Chrysochloris asiatica
TAATGCAATAGTAGAGATCTTAATGGATGTAACATGTGGTAGCTATTTCAACAACAATGGTCGTGATGATGGCTGTGTGTTACCAAGTCAATTCTTACTTGGTTAGAATGATGGCTGTGTGTTACCAAGTGATCCTGTATAAGGTTTCCAAGGTTGTAAATCTTCATAGGAGCAGAAAGCCACCTCTTTTGCCCATGGAGCAAATCAAACTATTGACTTGTAGTTAGCACCCCAGCATGTAATTCACCATGTTACTAGGGCTCATTTTAATGCTTTACTTTTTCTAGCATTTTATTAATTCCTCCATTAATTCTGCATACAGAATCTTCACACTTATTGACAAAATGTTTTGCCAATGTGATAACTTTAATGAGCACTATCTATAGGACTCCTGGTATGGCACTGTAGGATCAGCAGAGGACTTAGACCCTCAAGGTCAGCTGTTTAAACCCACCAGATATTCCTCGGAAACCCTATACAGGGTAGCTACAAGAAGGAACCAACTCAAAAGCACTTAACAAGAACAACATCTATAGGGTAACTATGTTTGAATAAACTTCAGAACAGTGGGTTTTGTTTGGTTTAATTCCCAAGTAAATTTGAACGGAACTAACAAAAGCTCCACTTATCTGTCAGTATGTCTGCTGTAGTGGCTTGCGTGTTGCTGTGATACTGGAAGCTATGCCACCAATATTTGAAATAACAGCAGGATTGCCGATGGTGGACAGGTTTCAGCGGAACTTCCAGACTAAAACAGCAGAAAGAAGGGGAGGCAGGACACTTCTGAATGTTTAGCCATCAACAACCTTATGAATAGCAGTGGAACACTGTCAAACACACTAAAATATTGAATATTCAAACATGACAAATAGCACCAGAATATTATGCAGGGAGACGACCCCTCAAGTTGGAAGGCGCTAAAAATAACTGGAGAAGAGCTGTCTCTTCAAAATAAAATTCACTCTGATGACACGAATGAAATAAAGTTTTCAAGACTTTCATTTGCAGATAAGGCAAAGAGCTGTAAAAATCCATTAATAATCAGAACCTGGAACATACGAATATAGAAAAATCGAAGTTGCCAACAAAAAAATGGAATGCATAAAGATCTAATTCCTGAGCATTAGTGGGCTGAGATGGACTGAAATTTGCCATTTTAAATCTGATGGTTATGTGGTTTACTATGCCGGGAATGACAAATATCAGAGGAATGGCGTAACATTCATCATCAAAGAGAATATTTCAAGATCTATCTTGAATTATAATGCTGTCTGTGATAGGATAACATCCATATACCTACAAAAAAGATCAGGTAATATCATTATTATTACAATTTAAGCACAAACCACTGAAATCAGAGATGATGAAATTGAACAATGCTACCAACTTCATCAGTCAAAAAATGATGAGATTGGCAATCAAAACATTTAAATTAAAAGAAAAGAAAGAGTGAAAAGACAAAAATGGATGTCAGAAGAGACTGTAACAGATTAGAGATGTGAATGCAGTTGGAAGAAATGAGGAGGTAAAAGAGCTGAACAAAAAATGTCATAGGGCAGCTCAAGAAGACAATATCAAGTATTGCCTTGTAAACTGCAGACCTTGAGTTAGAACACAAAATAGAAGAACAGGCATTTCTCAAGCTGAGAGAACTGAAGAAAAATTCAATCCTCAACTTACACTATTGAAGGACTCTACGGACAAAACATTGAATAATACGGAAAGCATCAAAAGAAAATGGGAGTACGCAGAGTGACTGTACCAAAAAGAAATGGTGGATGTTCAACCATTTCAAGAGGTAGCATATGATTAAAAGCCAATGAGCCTGAAGGAACAAGTCCAAAGTACAATGAAGGCATTGGCAAAGAACAAGTCACTGGGAATGAATGGAAAACAAAACAAATTGAAATCTTTCAATAAATTTATGTGGTACTGGAGACACTCACATATCTATTCTAAGAAATAAAGAAGGTAACTACTTGGCCAACTGACTGGGGAAGATTCATATTTGTGTCTATTCTAAAGAGAGGTTAGCCAACAGAATGCAGAAATCATCTGACAATAACATTACTATCATTGTTGTTGTTGTTATGTGCTATGGAGTCAGTTCT
>NW_006411680.1:10289-11368 GCF_000296735.1 Chrysochloris asiatica
AGTACAAACATATCTGTGTTGCAAGAAGTACAGCCAGAATGCTCCTAGAAGGCAGGATGGTGAGACTTCATCTCTCATACTTTGAACATATTATCTAGAGGGACCAGAAACTGAGGAAGGACACCGTGTTTGGGAAAATGGAAGGTATGCAAAAAAGAGGGAGAACCTCAACTGATCAATAGGCTCAGTGGCAGCAGCAGTAGGTTCATGTGCAGCAACACTGTTAGAATGTCACAGAGCTGAAAGTTATTCATTCTGTTGTGCATAGGGTAGCTATGAATGGGAACCAAGTGAATGGCACCTAACAAAAATAGCAACAACAACAACAAAACAAACAAATTACAACTAAGAATGGAAATATTGGACTTTAAAATGTTAATAGATTTCACTGTGTATCAAGATTAGTTTAGCTTATGGAGTAGTGTCTGTGGATATATATATATATATATAGCCTTGTTAGATACACAAGGTCAGTTGTTCAAACTCACCAGCCTTTCCTTGAAAACGCTATACAGGGTCATTATGAATTGGAAATGACTCGACAACACTTAACAACAATATCATGTCCACATAATGTGTGTGTTTAGTGGATGAACCCTTAGTCTCTGATTTTTAAAAATCACTATCTTATAATTTGCTTTTCTTTCCCTTTTTCAATGTGAAATGACTAGTTAATATTTTAAGATAGTTTAATCCATTTTCCATTTTATCTCAAATGCTCTTTTCTTCAGACAGCTAAAATTGATCCCATAAGGTCACTTTCTAGCTTCAGTCAGTAAACAGGGTCTAAGTTTTATTGATAAATTGGCATTAAGGATACAGATTATACCTCTTCCTCAGTTAGATATGCAGAAAGAGTAAAACAAATACCTAGCTGAAAGCTAGCTGTCATAAAACATTTATAAATTTTCTGGCAAGAATGATAGCCAAGATCTTCCGGTTTGCCAGGGCGGCCAGGCAGTGCTTGTGAGTGGGGGCTCCGGGATCGGGGGTGGGGGAAGCTCGTGAGTTGAGCCTCCCAGGTGGGAATTCACAGTCTCACGGCCCGCGTAAATCTTAGTGCACCAGAGCCTTAGACC
>NW_006411681.1:0-10238 GCF_000296735.1 Chrysochloris asiatica
TTTTTAAATAAAAAAGCTAGAGAATAGAGAGAAATACTGTTAACTGATGGTACATGGAGGGGATTATATTCATTATAATGAAACAAGGTGTTATGATTTGTTGAATGTGAAACTGATGATTTGCCCTGTAAACTTTCAATCTACAATAAATACCTTAAAAAAAAAAAAAAAGATGGAAGGAATATACAGTCACTGTACCCAAAAGAAATAGTCAGTGTTCAACCATTTCAAGAGGTAGCATAAGATCAAGAGTCAATGGTACTGAAGAAAGAAGTACAAGGAGCACTGAAGGCATTGGTAAAAACAAAACAAAACAAAGCTCTAGGAATTGATGGAATACAAAATGAAATCTTTCAGCTAACTATTGCAGCACGGAGGTACTCACTCATCTATGCCACTGGCTACCTGGCCAACAGATTGGAGGAGAACCATATTTGTGTCCATTCCAACGAGAGTTGACCCAATGGAATGCAGAAATCATTGGACAATATTATTATCACATGCAAGTAAAATTTTGCTAAAAATAATTAAACAATGGCTGCAACAGTGCTTTAACAGGGAACTTCCAGAGGTTCATGCCGGATTCAGATGAGGACACATAACAAGGGATATCATTGTTGGTGTCAGATGGGTCCTGGCTGAAAGCAGACAATACCAGAAAGATGTGCCAGGGTTGTATTCTTTCACCATAATCATTCTGTATGTTGAGCAAATAATTCCAGAAGCTGGATTATATGAAGTACGTGGCATCAAGATTTGTGGAAGAATTATTAACAACCTGCAATATGCAGATGATACAACCTTGCTTGCTGAAAGCAAAGAGGACTTAAGATACTTACTGATGAAGATCAAAGATGACAGCCTTCAGTATGGATTGTACCTCAATGTAAAGAAAACAAAAATCCTCACCACTGGAGCAATAAATAACATCATGATAAATGGAGAAAAGATTGAAGTTGTCAAAGTCTTCATTTTCCTTGGATCCACAATCAACACTCATGGAAGCAGCAGTCAAGAAATCAAACGATGTATTGCATTAGGCAAATGTGCTGCACAAGTCCTCTTTAAAGTGCTGAACAGCAAAGATGCCAGTTTGAGGGCTCAGGAGTACGAGCAATGATATTTTCAATAACCTCATATGCATGTTAAAGTTGGACAATGAATAAGAAAGACTAAAATAATTGATGCATTTGAGTTATGGTGTTGGAGAAGGATATTAAAAGTACCATGGACTACCAGAAGAACAAATAAATCTCTGTTGGAGGAACATATTTTAGACATATTATCAGGAGGGACCAGTCCCTGAAGAAGACCATGATGCTTGGTAAAGTAGAAGGTCAGCAAAAAAATAGGAAGAATATCAACAAGATGGATTGGCACAGTGGCAGCAAAAAGCACTCAAGTGTAACAACTGTGAAGATGATGCAGGACTGGGCAGTGTTTCGTTCTGTTGTGCACAGGGTCACTCTGAGTCAGAACCGACTTGATAGCACCGAACACTACCACCACCACTCCCCACAGAGTGTTAACTCCAAATTGCTTATCATGGTGCTCAAAGCCCCCCTACTATTTTCTCTACTGTACTCCACCACTTAGTTAAATCAGAATAGAGAAAATCAGGAGGCAAGGAATTTGATAGAACCACTAGGAAAGGATGCCTCCCCTTTTCCCTGTCTTTGGCATGGCTCTGTGGGATAATGTGCTGGGATGCAAGGTTGGTTTGAACAGTGGTTCAAGCTCACCAGATGCTCCTCAGAAACCGTATACAAGGTTGCTATGGGTCGGAACTGGCTTGAGGGCACTTAACAACAACAACTGTAGCCAAGTACTCCTTCTTCCTACTTATTTAGACTTAACAGTTTTATTCTTGGTAATTTACCTAGTCCCACAAGGTACATTCTTCACCTCATCTGTTTGGAGTGTGGTCTGGAACAGAGGAGACAAAAAACACTGTTAGGTGAGAAATAGTTCATTTATTTTTGGGAATTCCCAAATAGCCTTGTCCTTGAATACCTTTTTTTGGGTTGGGCTTTACTTGTCCCACCTGACCCAGTCTCAGGATTATTTGTGAGATTCAAATGAAATAATGTACATGAAAGTACTTTGAAATTGCTGTTGTTGTTGGGTGTCATTGAGTTGATTCCAACTTAGAGTAACACCATGTGACAGAGTAGAACTGCTCCAGAGTTTAAATTATTTCTGGAAGAGGCATTCTATTCACTCAACGGCTCAATAATTCCAAATCATCCATTAGCTGACACCCCAAATCTGCAGTCGTCCAACCACACACCATCCAAGCCAAGTATACCTGCACAGACTTATATGATGTGATGAAAGGGAGCATAAGATGGAAACCAGGGCCACTGGTTGATGTCAGCAAGGCACCGCCTCTGCAGAGGAGGAAGAGAAGGGGCAGGCTAAGTTAGCAAGAAGGCTCTCTCAGATACTTAAGCAATCAGTACCATTTGGACCAACTATTTCTTCAGTCCCATAAACATTCAATATACAGTGGCATGTGCCTGAGCCATATGTACAGATCCTTTTCTCTCATCGTTATCCTAATAGTCTAGTACACCTAATGGCAAAACATAAACTCATTATTCATACTTTTGTAAGGAGAAAAAATGAGCTTAGTGGAATACTCTCTTACTATATTTAGGGTAAGAGAGGAAGTCTGGTTTACTCTGTCATACCCACCAAACTTTTGGCAATCCATTTGGGCAATTAAATCCAGTAATGTAATTATCCATTAACTGCACTGATGCTGGAATACAGTGGCATGAGAAACCAAAGAATACTTTTAACTTCCCTTTGTAAGTCATTTAAATTTTTGTTTTAAAGGAGGCAGCAAAGGCACTTTTCTAATCACATTGTATATAAATGAATAGCAGAATTAAAAACTTTTTTTTTTTTTTTTGCGGGGGGTGGGGGCAATTTTAGACCCTGCTTTCGGCAATCCAGAAATAAGCACCACAGGGCACATATAAGGAGGAATTCATAAAAACTAGAAAGCAAAAAACTTGGTTATGAAGAGTACTAAAAGAGAAGCTGGTGGCGCTGTCGGACAAGCACTGGACTGTTAACCACAAGGTAGGCAGTTCAAACCCACCAGTCACTCCTTAGGAGAAGGATGAAGCTTTCTGCTCCCGTAAAGATTAATAGCCTCAGAAACCCTATACAGGCTCACAATGAGTTGGAAGCAACTCTAGGGCACTTAACAACAAAAAGAAAGCAACCCATGGTTTATAACCTTCTTTGCTTTGACATTATGACGTCCAAGATACTTTTTTTTTTTTAATTTGTAAGAGCAGTAAAACAATCAGTGAAATAATGGGCCCTTTTATTTTAAGAACTGCTATCCTGGGACTTGCCTTGACTGATATTAATCAAGCGGCAGGTCCTTTCATTTTTCTAGAAATGGTTATTTTAAAGAGTAGTCGAACGTAACCATTCTTTAAATGGGCTGAGTAGGTTGTCGTCTCAGTTTGCCTTCAGGAACTGGAACTCAGCTGACATTTGTGGAAGTAACCTACCAGCATGGAGACAAGAATCACAGACGGATATAGGAGAAAACATTTCTGGGATGATCTCAAAGGAGCAATGCTCTCCTTTAGGTTTTAAATCCATATACATGCTTATCAGTTATCATCCCTGGTGTTATCTGAGAATATTAAAGAATGTTTTACACTTACATATTTTGTTATTAAATGCTGTTGAGTTGGTTCCTAATCAAGCTGCTTGTGGGTTTGAACTGCCAATCTTGCAGTAAACAGTTCAATGCTTATTCTATAGCACTGTGGTGCTGTGGGTCAATGTGCTGGACTGCAAGGCCGGAGATTCAAGCTCACCAGCCAATCCTCAGAAGCCCTATCTATGCAGGGTTGCTATGAGTTGGAACCGACTTGACAGCATTAATAACAGTATATATATTTCCCCTTCATGGTCATGGATACAAAAGCTCAATTCAAAAAACTCCCTGCATCAACAAAATATATATCCAAATATTCAGCAGAATCTGCCAGACAGTGACTAGGAAGGGGAACCATTTAACAGAAAATGCAAACATCTGTCTGCCTCTGCCTTACCTGTAATAGACCCCAATATGTCCCTCTTCTATCTTGTGCACAGCAGAGAAGAGAGATGCACAAAAGAAACTGGCAGCCACTGCCACAATTGCTCCCAACTGAGCCATCAGGCAACCTTTATCCTAGGAAAAAGATGGGAAAATGTATGTGTCTGATGTGCAGGTAAAAAGCTGATAGCAAGAGTACCTCACCAGGTGAGCTTCCTGAAAGTGGATCAAGCACAAGGCTCAATCTACAACTTTCCTTTATTTTTTTTTTCTCATTCAACATTCACATTCCTTAATCATAGAATTATCTTCCACATCTCTTTGAAGAGGCAGTGGCTCCAGACACTGCCCTGTGAGAGAACCAGTGCCAACTGGGCAGCCTTTTCTTCCTGTGAACACCAATGGAGCCACCCAAGCTAGAAAAGGGAACAGAGGCAGCTGCAGCACGTTGGAGGAAATTACAGAGGATGTCAAGTGAAAGGCAGTTGTGGCTATGTAATTCTGGTCAGGGCCTCCCAATCCTAATTGCCTGCCATTTCAAAGACAACTATTATTTACTCCTTTCAGATGCTGGAGTGACAGAGGCAGCATGGCAGCAAAGTTCCAAAGTAGGATTCACCAGCCTTTCGTCCCTTCCCAGCCATTCCTTTGTCCTTAAACGGGGTAGGTCTCTGAACAAGACTGAATCCCCACTCCATCCCATTGACTGGTACTTTGCATCTGACAGATCTCCAAACTCCAGGTTAGAGGAGAAAAGGGAACTCCCCAGTCTCAGAGGTTCTGAGCTCCTGGATCCAACTGATTCAGGCACCAGGGCGTGAAAGAGTTGGCTCGTTTCCTAAACAATGAATGGTCTGGAAAATCTATGGTGACTGACAGCAAAGTTCATGGCGCGCCTGAGCCCACTCGGTTCCAATGACTCGGGTGTAGACAGTTTGCGAGGCATTTTATTTTACCATGGTGGTCCTAGTTGCCCATTCGCAGCTGCGTCCTTTTTGCAAATGCCTTCCCACCCCTGAGGTCACGCGCTCCACCTCGCGCCCCTTGCCCGCACTCTTCTGAGAGAGAGTCGCGCGAGGAGCCGGGGCGCCAAGTGCCTCCGTTCCGTCTCGACCAGGGGCTAGCGCGTGTAACAGGACGCAAAAGGGTATCTTTCTCGCTTTACTAGTGGGTCGGCTAAAGGAAAGAGGGTATCGGGGTCCGGAAGTATCCCAGCACAGCTCGGGCAAGAACGGGCAACTAGGCCCAGTTAACTAAGACGGGGCGGGGGCGGCGTACCCGGCTGTCCCTCCAGGCGCTCCGTATTCGTCCGAACCCCCGTGCAACCGCAGAAAACCGCCACACCCCTCAGTACACTACTTCCTTCCGGCCCGTCGCTCCAATGACGCCATCACGCGAGAAGGCCACGCCTCTTTACAGCTCTCCCTAGTTGATCGGCCTCGCCCCGCTCCTCGGGCTGCTGGTGGTCAGTGTCAGCCTATGACCACCAGGGAGCACCCGCGAGTCGGTCCGGGCGGTTCCAGAGTTTGTTCAAGGATTTGGTGGGTAGAAGGATAGGGTGGAGGAGCTCCAGTAGAGTGAGCTCTCGGGAAGTCGTGCTGGGCAGTGGGTGCTGATCGGGCAGGCGTAGGGTTAGACCAAGGAGTCAATTCCCGAATTAGGAGATTTCACCGCGTTCCACTCCACATTAGGTCAGCCCACTGATTTGGAGGTGTGGGGGGCGTAGAGAAGTATTTTTTTTTGGAACAGAAAATAAGAGTTTCAACCGCTCCTGGTGTTGCAGTCCTGTTGTGGCGCTGTGGGTTACTGCGCCAGATTGTGAACTGCAAAATTGGCGGTTCAAGCTCACCAGCTGCTCCTCAGAAACCCTACACAGGGTCGTTATGGGTTGGAACCGATTCGACGGCACTTCACAACTGTTCTAGCCTTTTGATTGGTCCCTTTCCTAGCTAAAAGAAACAATTTTTAAAGTATCCGCATAAACACCTTTACATCGCCAATCAACACTTTCTCATTTGAATTGTACTTTTTCTAGGAGCTTTGGCCTTTTGAGGTCTCTTTGGTCCTCCAAAGGAGTCCTGGTGGTGCAGTTGGCTAACCGTTCGGTTGTTCACCGGAAACCACCAGTGGACCACTAGCAGTTCTGCGGTAGAGAGATGAGGCAGTAGCCTCTGTAAATCAATCCTTTAGGACAGTTCCATTCTTCTATAGGGTCACTGAGAGACTGATCTGACTCCACAGCACTGGGTTTGGTCCTCCGTAGCACCGTACAGTAGATTCAGAAGGAATTATTACCCCCATTTTAATAAATGTGCTTTGGAGTTGGTTCAGACTCCGAAGAGCAGCTGGAGGGTTTGAACTGCCAACCTTGTGGTTTGCAGTCCAGTACTGATCCTACAGTGCCAGTTCAATAAAATACATCCGCGTGAAGGAACGGGACCAGAATCTAGACTTTGTCTCCTAGTCTAAGGTACCATGGTACCATCCTCATCCTTCACTGTTTAGTAGCATCATATGGGCACATTTCAAATTCAGCTACTAAAGTTCTTTTGTTTGCAGCAGAGAAGTGTAAGTTCCCATAATTACAGGGAGAACAGCAGGTTGGTGTTGGTAGGCAGGTTTAAAAACCAATTGTTACCAGGTCGATTCTACTCATGGTGATCTCAGAGTAAAACTCTGTTCCATAAATTCATTTTCCTGCATAGGTTTTTCATTGGCTGATTTTTTTATTTCCAAGGCACCTCTGAGTGGACTTGAGCATCCAGCCTTTTGGTTAGCCGCCAAGCCTGTTAACCATTTGAATCACCCAGGAATTCCTAAACAGATTTAGGATACAGAAAAAGGAATGTGAAGGTGGTTCTTGGAATTGACCCATTTTCTCCCTGGGTTTGCTCTGGGTGAGCCTGAGTTGGGATGTTACAGTGTTACATAGTTAAGCCCACAAGTAGACTGGATGGTGCTGTCTGGGAATCCTGTACCCCCCACCTCCTTTTATGTGAGCCACCTTTTCTACTCTCTTCTTTCTGCACCCTACCAGCCCCACTCAAACACACAACCCACAGTCAGTCCATCACAGAGCTGACCTGACCAGAAGTTGAGAGCTTTTTCTCTTGAGGTTCAATGATTTAGCTCAGCTGGGTATGCTTAATATGTTTATGTAATAGTTGAGTGAATGAGTGAGAGAAATGGAAATGTTGGGATTTGTCAACCCAAGGAATGGTGCCTATTCTGTGGCAAAAAGGATTTCAGTTAGACTTGGTTTAAGAATTTTATGACTATTAATGGACTACTTGGAATGGACTGTGAGAGGAAGTTGTGCGGCTTTGTTCTCCAGAGGCTTGTCCTAGATGCAGGGAGTGTATGTAATTAGATGATGAGCTGACTCCACTGCCATGGAGTCAGTTCCGACTCATAGCAACCCTGTATGTTGTTGTTGTTAAGTGCCCTCAAGTCTATTCCAATTCATAGCAACCCTGTATAAGGTTTCTAAGGAGTGACTGGTGAGTTTGAACTTCTAACCTTGTGGCTCAAACAGACTTTGCAGTTCAGTGCTTTATCCTACAGTGCCACACCAGGACTCCAGTGACCCTGTATAAGGTTCTCAAAGCCCCCTTAAGAGACTTGTAATTATTATGAGTCAATATCCAAAGTAACTAAGCAGATAGGTCTGTGGTAAATAGTTTAACAGAAGTGTTTAAAAGAGTACTTTCTAAAAACTTGAAGTATAGACCGGAGAATAAAGACAGAGAGTCCAAAGTCAGACTTCCTGGGTTTGAATCCTGGACCCCACCTCTTATTAGCTCTGTGCCTTTGGGAAAAATTAATCTGTGCCTTAATTTTTTTCATCAGGAAAGGGATAGCCTGAAATAAGAAAGCTAGTAAATAGCAAAGATGGCATTCAAATGACCCCCAAGTCTATTTATTTTTCATAGTAAGAAAATTGAAAAATGGCTCAACTAAAACATACACACGTGCCACATTTATAATCTTTCAGGAATGTAGACCGAACTCATTTCCGTTGAGTTGATTCTGACTCATAGCTATTCTGTAGGACAGAGTAGAACTACCCCATTAGTTTCTAAGGCAGTTCAAAACTACCAACTTTTGCTCCCGTAAAGATTTACAGTCTCAGAAAACCTATACAGGGTCGCTATGAGTCAGAACCAACTTTACAGCACATAACTAATCACCCAATCTTTACAGAAGCAGACTGCCACATCTTTCTCCCTTGGAGTAGCTGGTGGGTTCCAATTGCCAACTTTTGGTTAGCAGCCGAGCATTTAACCACTGTGTCACCAGCAATCCTTTGGAATGTAGACTTTGCTATTAGGTGCTGGTGAATCAGTTCCAAATCATAGTGACCCTATGCACAACAGAACAGAACACTGCGTCATCCTCATAGTTGTTAAATTTGAGTCCATTATTGCTGCCACTGTCAGTTCATCTCGTTGTGGTCTTCCTCTTTTTTGCTCCATTTTACCAAATATGATTTCCTTCCCCAGGGATTAATCCCTTCTGATAACACATCTGAAATATGAGAGATGAAGTCTTACCATATTAACGTCTAAGGAGCATTCTGGTTACCCTTCTTCTAAGACAGATTTTTTTGTTCTTCTGCCAGTTGATTTTGGAGTCCTGCTGTGGTGCTGTAGGATAAGCACGAGACTGCTAACCTCAAGGTTCATGGTTTAAACTCACCAGCTGCTCCTTGGAAACACTATACAGAGTCACTATGAGTCAGAACTGACTTGATGGCACTTAAAAGCAACAATATGGTGCTTTTAATATTCTTCAACACCATAATTCAAATGCACTGATTATTCTACAGTCTTTCTTATTCATTGTCCAACTTTCACATGCATATGAGGCCATTGAAAATACACTGCTTACTTCAGAAGCACCTTAGTCCACAAACTTGGTATCTTTGCTCTTTAACACTTAAAAGAGATCTTTTGCAGTAGATTTACCTAATGCCATACAAGGTCAGGGGTTTGAAACTACCAGCTTCTCCAAGGGAGAAAAATGAGGCTTTCTGCTCCCATAAAGATTTACAGCCTCGGAAACCCTGTTCAGGGTCGCTATGGGTTGGAACAAACTTGACGGCACTTAACAACAACAAATACATTGTTTAATTTCCTGACTATTGCTTCTACAAGCTTGATTGTGGATCCAAGCAAAATGAAGTCTTTGACAACTTCAATCTTTTCTCCATTTATCAGTTGTGAGAACTTTTGTTTTACACTAAGATGCAATCCATACTAAAGGCTGTAATCTTTGATCTTCATCAGTAAATATTTTAATTCATCATTTCCAGTAAGCAAGGTTGTGTCATCTGCGTATGGGTCTTCATATAATCCAGCTTCTTGAATTATTTGTTCAACATACATTTAACTAAGTATGGTGAAAGAATACAACCCTGGTACGCACACCTTTCCTGATTTTAAATCATTCAGTATTCCCTTGTTCTGTCCAAACAATTGCCTCTTGGTATCTGTACAGGTTCCTCATGAGTACAATTTAGTGTTCTGGAATACCCACCCTTCACAATATTATAATTTTATGTGACCTTTGCATAGTCTACAAAGCACAAGTAAACATCTTTCTGGTATTCTCTGCCTTCAATCGAGATCCATCTGACCTAGTTCCATATTCTCTTCTGAATCTGGCTTGACTTTCTGGCAGCTCCCTATCAATGTACTGTTGCAACCCATTTTTGAATTATCTTTGGCAAAAATTTACTTGTATATGATATTAGTGATACGGTTTGATGATTTCCACATTCAGTTAGACTGTCTTTCTTTGGAATGGGCACAAATATGGATCTCTTCCAATCAGTTGGCCAGGTAGCGGTCTTCCAAATCTCTTGGCATAGTTGAGTGAGCACCTCTAGTGCTACACTAGTTTGTTGGAAACATTTCAATTTGTATTCTGTTAATTCCTGGACCCTTGTTTTTTGTCAATGCTTCAGCTCAGCTTGGACTTCTTCCTTAAGTACCATCAATTTTTGATCATATGCTACCTCTTGAAATAGTTGAACATCAACCATTTCTTTTGGTACAGTGAATTTGTGTTTTCCTTCCATTTTCTTTTTTAATGTTTTATTGTGAATTATATGATAGTTTACATGAGAGAACTTTAGTTTTACAGTCATTCCATCGTATATCAC
>NW_006411682.1:0-8777 GCF_000296735.1 Chrysochloris asiatica
TGCAGATGATATGATCCTATATGAAGAAAACCTCAAAGACTCAGTAAAAAAGCTACTAGACCTCATTGGAAGATTCAGCAAAGTGGCAGGGTATAAGATTAACATACAAAATCAGTTGGATTCCTCTATACCAAAAATAAAAGTGTTGAAAAGTACATTAGAAAAGCAATCCCATTTACAATAGCCACCCAAAGGATGAAATATCTTGGAATAAATGTAACCAGAGAAACAAATGACTTATACAAAGAAAACTACAAAACACTACTGCTTCTTGGGCATGTTTAATGTTTGTCTGTGGCCCTAATAATTAATTAAGTATGTAGTTTGGTAATTTTTTATGTTTTCTGATTGCCTCCAGTAGGATGTGGTCAGGGTGTGGTCTTCCCTTTTTAATCTTTTATGTGGCAGCCAAACAGCTCCAGTCGGCTAGAAAACAAAGCCAAAATCAAAATCAAAGGCAAAAATGGGGTTTTCCACTAGTGGGAGGGAAGATATGTGGCCTCCAAGCAACACCAGTTGGGTAGCAAACAAAATCAGAAGCAAAGTAAAAAACAAAAGTGATAATGAGATAATAATGAAGAAAGACAAAAAAACAACAACAGCATGAAAGAAAGGACAAAAAACAAAAACAAAAAAAAAAAAAAGAGAGAGAGAGAGACAGAGAGAGAAAAAAGAAAGAGAAAAAAAAAAAAAGAGAGAGAAAGGATTCAGCACCAGAAAAAATGAGATTAAACAAGACAATCTCTAGTCACACACACAAAAAGAAAGAGAACAGAGGAAAAGGAAAAAAAAGTAATAATAATAAAAACAAACAACAACAAAAAAAACCTTTATCGGTTTTCTAAGGAGCAGTTGGTGGGGGAGATCTACCGACCTTGCAGTTCAAAGAGCTCTGCAGTCTGGTCCCTTAACCCGCAGAGCAAAAAGAGAGAAAGAGAAGAAAAGAAAACCAAGTACCCTTTATAGGGTTTCTAAGGAGCAGCTGGTGGGCCCGAACTTACAAACTTGCAGTTCAAAAGGTTCTGCAGTCTGGTCCCTTAACCTGCAGGGACACAGCAGGATTGCCTTGTTGCTGTTGGTAAAAACCACCTCAAGGCGTCTCCCCTTGTGCTGGCTTGTGCCAGCTTGTGCCTTGCTGGCAGGGCCTGAGCCTTGGAGGTTCTGCAGTGGGCTAGCCTGTGTTGCTGGGTCAGGGAAGTGCCGGACGTCCCTCCCTAATGCTCTTTTATAGGGTTTCTGAGGAGTGGTTGTTGGGCGTGGACCACTGACCCTATAATTCAGGTGACCTTGTAGTGGCACCCCAGCCCTCAGAGCCACGTTGGGGCTCCTGCTGAACCTTCTAAGATAAAAAATAATAATAAAAATAAAGGGGAGACCCAAATGGGGTTCCCCAGTGGGTGCTAGCGGCAGGAGGGGGGCTGCCTGCCCCCGCGCCCCGCAGTTCAGTTGAGCGTGAGGTGAGCTGTTTGCCGGCACACGCCCGGCAGGGCTGAGGAATGCTGCTCGGTTCAGTGGGAGGCAGGTCGCTTGCTTTTGCGCTTCTGGCAGGCCCGTGGGATGCGGCTCTGGCAGGAGGGGTGCTGCTCGCCTGTTTGCGCGCACACCCAGCGGGCCCCAGGAACATGGTTGGACTGTGCTGGGGTGGGGGGTCCGCTGGCCGGCGGACACGGGTCAACTGGGCAGGGCAGAAGTGGCTCAGGCAGGCACAGCCCGCGCCTGATGACGTCAGACAGTCGCCGCTTCTCTTTTCCTGCAGGCTTTTTTTTTTCCCCCTTTAAACTAACTTCCCTCTGTCCACTATATGCGCAGAAATCTCACCTTGGGGTAGGTGTCACCAGTGGCTCTCCCTGCTTGAGTCTCCCTGCTACTGGAGGCTCCGCAAGAGCTGGTTCCCGCCCCGCCCCCTCAAGCCCAAAGGAGCTGGGGCTGCAGCAGCTCAAGTTTAAGGAGCCTGTAATTCCCCGCACAGTGATTTCTCAAAGAAGCGGGTCTAAGGCTCTGGCGCACTGAGACTCACGTGGGCTGTGAGACTGTGGGTTCCTACCTGGGAGGTTCAACTCGCGAGTTGCCCCCCCCCCATCCTGGAGCCCCCACTCACCTGCACCGCCTGGCCGCCATGGCAAACCGGAACGTAGGGGAACAAATCTTCACAGCGACGATTACTCCCACCTCCTCGATATGTAGGGTTGATAGGGTTGGTGATTTTTTTCACTCTTATTTGCTCCACATGAAAAGAGTCCAATAGTATGTTGCACCTTAGGTGGGAGCACACAAGATTTTAAGACCCCAATCATTACTCACCAAATTTGAATGTAGAACATTTTCTTTGTGGACTATGATCTTCATTGCTGTCCCCACAAGACTGTGGTCCTGAGTCCCAAAGCCCAGTGACTCATTCCCTCAAGGTATTTAGTTTAGGCTAAAAGGTTTTCATAACTGTGCCCCCTGTCTGTTCTACTATGTTGATGCTGTTAAGTGCTGTTAAGTCAATTCCGACCCATAACAACCCTGTATAGGGTTTCTGAGGAGCAACTGGTGAACTTGAACTATTGATCCTGGTGTTCAAACTGACTTTGCAGTGCAGCACATTAACCCACAGCACCACATCAGTACTATATTCATGGATATATTTACAGCATATGTAAATATAGATGTAGAATTCGCCTCTGCCAAGCCTATAATGTATTCATGTGTATAATCCTATTCTCCTTCCCACATGTGCTTAGACTGCATGCCTATTATTAGTAGTACTATTATTGAAGGACTATGTATGTAATTGTGTTTACTTCTGTTGCCTTTACCTCTTGTTTTCTCTCCCAGTGTCTTCTTTGCCTTGGTCATATTTTGCTGACCTCCCACTTGTTGTATACCGCTTTCCCCTTTACTCAAGTTAATATGTGGCACTATAGGATAAGCACTGTACTGTGTTCCACAAGGTTAGCAGTTCAAACTGACCAGCTACTACTCAGAAACCCTATACAGGGTTGCTATGAATTGACTTGACAGCACTTAACAACAACATCCTTGTTAGTGTTTTGCCATACCTTCCTTCCCCTTCCACCCCTGGTAACCATCAGAGAATGTTTCTTTTGTTTGAAAGCCTTTTCTTGGCATCCCAAAAGCAACTTAAGACTTCCTCTGTGCCTCCCCCACAGCTTGTTGTAAGAACACTGATTACAATTCTTTTTTTAAAAAAACACTTTTATTTACTTCCTGTTTTGGAGGTGGGACAAGCAGAGTCAAGTAGGACGAGCTCCATAGGGAAGGTACCAAAAATCCAGAGAAGGTACTTTTAACAGAGCTGCCCCAGAGCTCTGGATCTAGCAGGGTATAGGTTTCCCTCACCTGCAAGGGGGGTGGGGGTGGTTGCGAATCACTGTATAAAGGAAAATACTGTGATTCCAGAAATAAATCAAGGCTCGGGACTCTGCCTGTGGAGCACTCCCACCCAGCCTGAGTTCAGAGGACAGGTCCACAACCAGACTGAAACACTGAAACCCACACAGCGACATCTGAAAAAAGAGGAGTGGGGGATTCTCCACATTTTATCCTCCTCTTCCCTGTCATGCCCTCTCTGCACAGCCCAGCCACCTTCAGATGGGTGGGAGCACACCTCCAAAAGAGTCCAGCATTCAGTCCACAGTTTTCTCACAGCAGAGAGAGGAGGATCCCCATTGGTCCCATGGACTTACCCTTTGGCAGCTGCTTATGATGTCTGACTCTGGGACCCAGCCCTAAAGTTGATCTGGGTGGGACCCTTTACTCCTGCCACTGGTCTGACAGCTACAGTTTTATTTTTGTTTTGTAGTGGTGGTTTTTGTCTCTGTTTTTATATTGCTTCTGTTTTTGGTCCTTTAGATCATGCGTTTATCCTGGGGGGGTGGGAGCGTTTTCTCCCTACAATACCCAAGAAGAGACAGCAATTGTGGCCATTTAGCCAAGCTACAATTATGCCCCATAATATCTCACATTGAGACAGGATCCAATACTAGCTGCTAGACATTACACATGAAAAGGGAAGCCTATCTCCAGATCATATCCACCAAGAGACACTCAGCAAGCTTAACAATACAGCAACATGCATCCATTTAAGCATTAAAAATCTACCTAACTACTGAAAATGTCCAGGAAAACACAATAAAAGATCTCAAAACATGTCCAAAACCAGAAAAGAGTAACTTAGGCAAATGAGCTGGAGGCAGACATAGTATTTCCAACAGATGAAGAGCAGGTTTTGTATCTGGCTGAGAAGGAATTCAGAAGAACGATGTGGAAACAAATTCAAATGCTTTGAAAAGGGGTGGAGGAAAATAAGGAAGAAGTCAGGACAGTGCTACAGGAGCAATCAACAAGCTAGATACAGTATTGGAAACAATTCAAAAGCTGTAAAAAGAGATCTAGATAATTAATAATAAAATATCAAAAATAGACAATGTACTGAAAGGAAAAAAGAGTAGAATTGAAGAGATGGAAAACAGAACCAGTGAGCTGAAAGACAAATCTCAATAATGCTAAGATATAAGAGTAAGCAGAAGAAAGGATTAAAAAAATCTGAAGTGAGCCTAAAATTCATGCTGGATAACATGAAGAGGAATAACTTAAGAATCGTTGGCATCCAGGAACAGGAGGAATCACAGAAGTCCACAGAGGAGATAGTTGAGGAACCACTGGAAGAAAATTTTCCTAACATCTTACAAGATGAGAAGATAAACATTCAAGAAGCTGAATGAACTCCAGGAAAAATAGACCCCAAAAGAAAATCACCAAGATGTATCATAATCAAGCTCTCCAAAATCAAAGACAAGGAGCAAATCCTAAAATCAGCCAGGGAAAAGAGAAGTGCTGCTTACAAAGGCAAGCAAATAAGATTAAGCTCTGACTTCTCAGCAGAAATCATGCAGGCAAGAAGACAATGGGGAGACATATATAAAACCCTAAAAGAAAAAAACTTCCAACCAAGAATTGTCTATCCAGCAAAACTGTCAATCAAATACAATGGTAAAATCACAACATTTCAGAACAAACAGAAGCGAAGAGATTTTGTCAAAGTCAATCCAGCACTTCAAAACATCCTAAAGAGAGTTCTTTGGAATAAAAACAGCAAGAATAGACAACAACCAAAGATTGACAGTCATGGCAACACTACCTAGAATACAGTCAAAAGATAGCAGAGTTCAGAAGAGAACAAAATTACAGCAATGAATTCAGAGGACTGTGAAGCCAATCAAAGATCAAAATATTAACAGTGTCAAAGAAGGGGAAAATATAGGACCAGAGATACAGGTGGTGAGGAGGTCAGGTAGATTACAAGATACAATAGACTGTCTTAAATGGGGGGGGAGGGGAGGAATTAATAGACTATAGGGAATCCCCAAAGAAAGTTAATACTCCACAACTTACCATGAAAATGAAGATCCAATCAGAAGAAGGAAACATGAAAACTAAGAAGAAAATGACAAGAAATAGGACAAAAAACATGAACTCAGCAGAAGAGATGGCATGCAGAATAAAGGAATGAACAGCACCACAAAAAATTAACATAATGACAGCAATTAATTCATACCTATTGATAATTACACTGAATGCCAGTGGATTAAATGCACCAGTGAAGAGACAGAGTGGTAGAATGGATAAGAAAACAAGACCCTTCAATATGCTGCTTGCAAGAGACACACCTTATACACAAAGACAAAAACAGGCTGAAAGTTAAAGGATGGAAAAAAATATACCAATCTAACTGCAATAATAAACAAGAAGGAGTGGCAATACTAATCTCTGATAAAGTGAACCTTAAGACAAAAACTATCATAAGAGATAAAGAAAGATACTATCTCATGATCAAAGGGTCAATTGAGGAAGATGACATAAACATTAAAAGTATCTATGCTCCCAATTAAAGAGCACCAATATATATGAAGCAAACTACTAGAATTGAAAAAAGAAATAGATAAATCTATAATTATAGTGGGAGATTTTAATACTCCACTTTTGAAAAGAGATAGAACAACCAGAAAGAAACTCGACAAAACCACAGAGGAGCTAAACAGCACAATCAACCAACTTGACTTTATAGATGCATACACAGTATTCAACCCAACAACAGCACAAGATACATTCTTTTCCTGTGCACATGGAATATTCTCCAGAACTGACCATGTGTTAGGTCACAAAGCAAGCCTTCATAAATTTAAAAACATCAAAATACTACAAAGTATCTTTTCAGACCACAATGCTATAAAACTAGAAATCAACAATAAGAAGACCAAGGAAAGAAAGTCAAATACATGGATGCTGAATAACATCCTGCTGAAAAGCAACTGGGTAGTAGAAGAAATCAAACGTGAATTCATAAAGTTCCTAGAAACAAATGAGAATGAAAACACAAAATACCAAAATCTACAGGACATGGTGAAAGCTGTGCTGAGAGGTCAATTCATTGCGATAATGCGCACATCCAAAAAGAAGAAGGAACCAAAATTAATACATTTACACATCATCTCCAGCAATTAGAAACATATCAACAAAGGGAACCTAAAGCCACCAAAAGAAAAGAAATAATAATGATTAGAGCAGAAATAAATGAGATAGAAAACAGAAAAGCTATAGAAAGAATCAACAGGACAAGAAGCTGGTTCTTTGAAAGAATTAATAAAACTGACAAACCACAGGCAAACCTAACCAAAGAAAAGAGAGAGAAGACACAAAAAACATGCATTAGAAACCACATTGGCAATGTCACAATGGAGCCAAAGGAAATCAAAAGGAAATACTATGAAGAGTTGTACTCCAACAATTTTGAAAACTTAGAAGAGATGGATACATTTTTAGAAAACACAACTTACCTAAACTTACACACAGTGAAGTAAAAAACCTTAACAGACCCATAACAAAAGAAGAAATTGATCCGGTCATCAAAAAACTCCCAATCCAAAGAAGTCCAGGCCCAGATGGCTTCACTGGTGAGTTCTACCAAACATTCAGGAAACAGCTGTCACCAATTCTACTCAAATTATTCTAGAATATAGAAGAGGATGGAAAGCTTCCCAATACATTTTATGAAGCAAGAATAACCCTCATACCAAAACCAGGGAAGGACATCACTCACTAAGAAAGAAAATTATAGACCAATATCCCTCATGAACATAGATGCAAAAATTCTCAACAAAATCCTAGCCAACAGAATCAAGCAGCACATCAAAAAGATAATACATCATGATCAAGTGGGATTCATATCAGGGATGCAAGGATCGTTCAACATTAGAAAAACAATTAATGTAATTCACCATATAAATAAGAAAAAGGAAAGGAACCACATGATCATATCAATCGATACAGAAAAGGCCTTTGACAAAATCCGACATCCATTCCTGATAAAAACACTCAACAAAGTAGGAATTGAAGGGAAATTCCTCAACATACTTAAAAGCATATATACAAAACCAACAGCCTTCATTACTCTCAATGGAGAGAAATTTAAATCCTTCCCTCTGAGAACAGGAACCAGACAAGGATGCCGTTTGTCCCCACTCCTATTCAATATTGTTTTGGAAGTCTTAGCCAGAGCCATACAGCAAGATAGGGAAATTAAAGGCATCCAAATTGGCAAAGAGGAAGTAAAACTCTCTCTATTTGTGGATGATATGATCCAATACATTGAAAACCCCAAAGACTTGGTAAAAAAGCTACTAGACCTCATTGGAAGATCCAGCAAAGTGACAGGGGTATAAGATAAACATACAAAAATCAGTTGGATTCCTCTATAGTAACAATGACAGCACTGAAAAGGACATTAGGAAAGCAATACCATTTACATTAGCTGCCCAAAGTATGAAATATCTAGGACTAAATATAACCAGAGAAACAAAGGACCTTTACAAAGAAAACTACAAGACACCAAAACATATTTACAAAAGTGGAAGGAAGAATATATCATGCTCCTGGATAGGAAGACATAACATTGTGAAAATGTCAATACTGCCCCAAGCAATTTAGACATATTACATAATCTCATACCAGATTCCAACGACATTCTTCAAAGAGATGGAAAAAACAATTACAAACTTTATATGGAAAGAAAAGAGACCAGGATAATCAAAGCACTGCTTAACAAAAAAAGCAAGGTTGGAAACCTCTCACTCCACGATTTTAAATTTTACTACATGGCTACAGTGGTCAAAACAGCTTGGTACTGGTACAATGAAAGATACATTGATCAATGGAACAGAATCAAGAATCCATCCACATACAGCCAACGGCTTTTTTACAAAGTGCCTAGGTACATTGCATGGGGAGGAGATAGTCTCTTTAAAAGATGGTGCTGGCAGAACTGGAAAGCGATATGCAAAAGATCAAAACAAGACCTTTACCTCACCCCCTATACAAAACCCAACTCAACATGGATTAAAGACCTAAATGTGAATCCCAAAATTATGAAGGTCATCAATGAAAAAATAGGGACAAATATCAGGACTTCAATTCAGATCATACACAGACTACCAAACATTTTGAAAACTATACAAACAAAAATAGACAAAATACATGATTGGGACTTACTAAAAATTAAAAACTTATGTGCATCAAAAAACTTCACCAAAAGAGTAAAAAAGGAACACACAGAATGGGAAAAAAATCTTTTGCAACTACACATCAGACAAGGGACTCATTTCTTAAATATATAGGAAACTACAACACCTCTACAAGAAAAAGACAAATAACCTAATTCAAAAATGGGCAGAGGACATGAACAGACACTTCACCAAGGTGTAGATCCGGAGAAA
>NW_006411682.1:9482-10041 GCF_000296735.1 Chrysochloris asiatica
GGAGGGGAGGGAGGGAAGGGAAGATAGAGCACAGGGTAGGGAAGAGACACAGGATAACTTGGGTGCTGGGGGAGCAGGGCAGGCAATACACAAGAAGAGGGAGGAGAATGGAAGAACAAGGCTCATAGGAGAACAGTTAGGCATGGGCTAAGTGGGTCAGAGGTAAATGAGCATGTATACACAACCTTGGAACAACAGGGCTCTGAGATACAGGGATTGAGGTATGAATGTCAAGGACTTCGTTCTTCTTGGATCAACTATCAACGTTCACAGAAGCAGCAGTCAAGAAAAGATCAGATAACATATTGCATTGGGCAAATCTACTCCACGGGAACTTTTTAAAGTGTTGATGAGCAAGGATGTCAGCCTGAGGACTAAGGTGCACCTGACCCAAGTCATGCAAAAGCTGTACAGTGAATAAGAAAGATGGTAGAAGAATTGATGCCTTTGAATTGTGGTGTTGGAGAAGAATATTAAAAGTGCCATGGACTGCCAAACGAACCAAAAGATCTGTTTGGGGAGAGGTGCAGCCAGAGTGCTCCTTGGAGGCCAAGATGGC
>NW_006411683.1:0-8597 GCF_000296735.1 Chrysochloris asiatica
ACTTCATTTTGCTTGGATTCACCATTAACATTCATGGAAGCAGCAGTCAAGAAATCAAATGACATATTGTTTTAGGCAAATCTGTTGCATAAGACCTCTTTAAAGTATTCAAGAACAAAGATATCAGTTTGAGCACTAAAGTGAGCCTGACCCAAGTCATGGTATTTTCCGTAGCTTCGTATACATGTGAAAGTTGGACAGTAACTAAGTAAGATGGTAAAAGAACTGAGTTATAGTGTTGGAGAAAAATATTAAAGGCCCTGCCAGAACAACAAACACATCTATGTTGGAAGAAATACAACCATATGCTCCTTACAAATCAAGATGTCCAGACTTACCTTATACTTCAGACATATTATCAGGAGGGACTAGTCCCTAGAGAAGGACATCATGCTTGGTAAAATGGAGGGACAGGGAAAAAGAGGGAGATCTCCAGTGAAATGCATTGGCACAGTGGCAGCAACAATAGACTCAAGCAGTTATGCAGACGGTGGAAGACTGGGTGGTGTTTCCTTGTGTTGTACGTAGATTCACTATGAGTTATTGGTTAAGTGGACTAATGGCACTTAACAGTAACAACAAACATGACAAAGAGAGCCTATTCCCAAAGAGGATTACATCCCTAAGTATAGTTAGAATTCTAACGCATATTTTCAGGGTATCGAATTCAATATCTATTAAGTGGGTTTTGCTGTTTAGTGCTGTCAAATTAGTCCTGACTCATAATGACCCTGTTTCTGAGGAGCTGACCTTGCAGCTCAAAATCAACTTTGCAATCCAGTGCTTATCCTACAGCGCTACACCAGTACTCCAAATTAAGTTGTAATGATATAGAAATAACAAAAAAACCAGTGGAACATAATAGAGAGCCCCACACATGTATGGAAATTTGATTTATGAGAGCAGTGGCATTGCAGAGCCATGGGAAAAGAATAAACTTAAAAATGAGCTGACCTAATTGGATTAATGCAAGTCTATATGGAAACCAAATGAAATTGGATCCCTACTCTACTCCATTAAGGAGTCCTGGTGTGGCACTGTACTGCTAACCTAAATGTTCGGTGGTTGAAATTTACCAGCCACTCCTAAGAAACCCTATGCAGGGTCACTATGAGTTGAAACAACAATTTTACATTATACGCAAAATTTCAAGTGAATGAACATGGGTAAATAACACCAAGTACTAGGCAAATTTATTGGGTAAATCTGCTTCTGAAGACCTCCTCAAAGTGTTCAAGAGCAAAGATGCCAGTTTGAGGACTAAGGTGTGCTGACCCAAGCCACGGTATTTTCAATAACTTCATATGCATGTGAAAGTTGGACAATGAATAAAGAAGACCATAAAAGAATTGATGAATTTGAGGTATCATGTAGGATTTGTTGTTGTTGTTAAGTGCCGTTGAGTCGGGTCCGACCCATAGCGACCCTGTACAGGGTTTCCGAGGGTGTAAATCTTTACGGGAGTAGAAAGCCTCATCTTTCTCCCGCGGAGCAGCTGGTAGTTTTGAACCACTGACCTTAAGGTTCGCAGCCCGATTCGTAACCACTACGCTGAATGTTAAAAATACCATGGACTTCTAGAAGAACAAACAAATCTGTACTGGAATAAATACAGTCAGAATGCTCCTTAGGAACCAGGATGATCAGACGTTGTCTCTCATACTTTGGGCATATTATCAGGAGGGACCAGTCCCTAGAGAAGGACGTCATGCTTGGTATAGTGGAGGGATAGAGAAAAATAGTGATACCCCCAATGAGATGGATTGGCACAGTGGCAGCAGCAATGGACTCAAGCACAGCAATGATTGTGAGGTTGGCGCAGGATAGGGCAGTGCTCCGTTATGGTGTACATAGGGTCTCTATGAGTTGATACCTACTTGATGGCACCTAACAACAAACAACAACAAGGATAAGGTTGGTAAACTCAAATACATTATAATTAAATTTTTATTCTCTCTACAATATATCATAAATAGAAGGAAAACTAATACTATCCTTGCAATACAATGACAAAAAAGATCAACCCAGTGTCATCAAGTTGATTCTGACTTATAGGGGCCCTATTGTGGCACTGTGAGTTAATATACCAGACTGCAAAGCCGTTTGAACTGTAAGGTTGGTGGTTCAAGCTCACCAGCTGCACCTTGGAAACCCTATACAGGGTCACTATAGGTCGGAACCATATCGACGGCACTTAACAACAACAACATAGGGCATAGTAGAACTGCTCCCTAGGGTTTCGAAGACTGTTAATCTTTAGGGTAGCAGACTGCTTCATCTTTCTCCTGTGGAATGACTGATAGGTTCAAGCCATCAACCTTACAATTAGCATCTCAGCACTTTACCCAGTGTACAACTAGGGCTTCTGATAAAAGAATGTTGTTGATGTTGTTAGGTGCCATTAAGACAGTTCTGACTTGTAGGAACCCTATGTACAACCTATGTGGGCCAACTTCACAATCATTTTTATGCTTGATCCCATTGTTGCTGTCACTGTGTCGATCCATCTCCTTGGGGGTCTTCCTTTTTTTCGATGACCTCCACTCTTCCAAGTATAGTATCCTTCTCCAGGAACTGGTCTCTCCTGACCACATGTCCAAAGTGAAGAGACAAGGTCTCACCACCCTTGCTTCTAAGGAGCATCTGGCTATACTTCTTTGAACACAGATTTGTTTGTTCTTTGGCAGCCCATAGTAATTTTAATATTCTTCCCCAACACCAAAACTCAAATGCATTGACTCATCTACAGTCTTCCTTATTCAGTGTTCAACTTTTACATGCATATTAGGCTACTGAAAATACCATGGCTTGGATCAGGTGCACTTTAGTCCTCAAACTGACATCTTTGCTCTTGAACACTTTAAAGATGATTTGCCTAATGTAATCTGTCATTTGATTTCTTGACTGCTGCTACCATAAGTGTTGATTGTGGACCCAATCAAAATGAAGTCCTTGACAATGTCAGTCTTTTGTCCATTTATCATGATGTTATTTATTGGTCCAGTTATGAGGAGTTTTGTTTTCTTACATTGGTGTGTAATCCACACTGAAGACTTTGATATTCAACAAGTATTTCAAGTTTTATTAACTTCCAGAATAAAAAATTATCATCTAAAATTTGTAAAGAGTTCTTTAAAATCAACAAGAAATAGACAACAGCTCTATTAAAAAAAGAGGTAGGGGGGACAAAAGACACAAACAGGTTTTTCATAGAAGAAAATTAGATGTCTTTTTGACTCCAGGGCATCTAGCAATAGTAATAACATACTTATACTGGGTGGAGGAGGTAATGGGGTGTGCATGGGGCTGGAATATAGAATCAACTCAACTGTTTCCTCTCCAAACTCTCACTGGACTCTTCTGCCATGAGAAGTTTTGCCTCCACTTGTTTGACACAGTTGGTTAAGCACTGAACTGTTAACCACAAGGTTGGCAGTTCAAACCCACTAGCAGTTTGGTGGGAGAAAGATGAGGCTATTTGCTTCTTTCAAGATTACCAGCCTTGGAACCCCTAGAGGACAATTGTACTCTGCCCTATAGGGTCACTAGGGTTGGAATGGACCCAACAGCAGTGGGTTTTCTTCAGTATCAGGATAAAACTTGACACCAAAGCAAGAATTAACTTTTGGGGTTTTTTTTTCCCCAATTTAGCTATGACTTTCTTTTCTCCCAGACTGTAAAATCCAATGTCTAGTTTGAGTGGGTAAAGGTGATGTGGCAAATAAAGGGATTATAGGAACAGAAAATATGTGAAATGAGATGATTTCAAATATCATCCCATAACAATAAACAGTATGTCATTAGTTCCCTTTTCCCACAATGAAGAGAATCAGCAAGCATTGCGAAAGAGTCCAACTCTTGGAGATGAAGCCATTTGAACCACCTTCTATGTAAAGCATCATGCCAGCTTAATCATGAAGGGGTTACTTCAGACTCTTCTAGATGAAGAACCTATCACTGACTCTCTTGAGCATGTCTCTGAAAGTCAGAATGATCTTTCCTGGTATTGTTTCTGTATATTGAGAAAGTCATATCTTTTGTTGCAAAAGCATATGTAGCACCTTGCTCTTTGACAGCCACTGGATTTCACTGTCAAAAGCAGAATCTTGGAGTCCCTACCTGACTCTTCTCGCAGTAGCCTGAAAGGCAGTGCAATCAGAGACTGTATTTTGATCAGATCCTCAACCATCCCCGTTGTTTTCAGCACTGAGTCAAGAGCAGGAGACCAGTTGTTGGCCACCAGTTGTTCTCCATGATCAAATCAGTGGATGTTGGAGCATTTGGCCACAACCTCTCATTTGTGTCTGACAACCATCTTTGCTGTAGATGTTTCAGATTCTTTATCAGTACTAATGCAGATTCCATTACCCCCAGTTTAAATCATGGTTCACAAAATAATCAGTAACTGAATGAAGTAAAAAGAATCCCACAATGCCTCTCTGCCTATACTCTGGGTTTTCAATGGCAACAAGAAAATAATAAAAGTAATTAAATGCAACAATCACATATGCCCCACACATATGCAATGAGTAGATTTATACTCCACACATCAGTGATTTTGTTTAACTGTGGTGTGAAATATCTGCTTTCATGCACACATGATAGTAATTGCTCTTCCTTTTGTTTGTCAGTGACGTTTTGTAATATCCAACAGTGTCATTTAACACCTTTTTCTTCTTAAGCTCTGAGCAGAGTATTTGTTATTAAATTTGCAGCTGCTGTTACAACCTTCTTGGCAATTATGTGGCTTATATAAGTACCTGTGTATTAGTCTGAGTATGTGTTTGTTTGTATGAAACAGATCAAAATTAACCGTGATTCCAACATACTAAAAGGTTTTTTGTTTTTGTTTCCATCTAATGTAACATACTGGAGCTGGAAGGTCCAGGATTGACATGGGGGCTGTGCTCCAGGAAGTCATCTAGTGATCAAGGCTTCTTCTAGAGCATTCTTTGTCTTTTCAGCTATGGCCCAGATGACTCACTGCCTCCACATCCCAGACAGGAAATGGAGAAAGAAGGAGAAAAGGCACATGCATCTTTCCTTTAAGGATGCACTCCAGAATTTCAACACATTCCTTCCCCTCACACCCTATTAGCTACAAATCAGTCATATAGCTGCAAAGAAGCTGAAAACACTGAGTTTTCATTTTGAGTTTCCATGTGACCAATTCAAAGATCAGAGTTTCTCTCTCTACAAAACAGGGGAGAATGAGTCTGGGTGACCTCTGACAACCACTGTCATACCCTTTTTCCCTCCCTACCTCCTCCCTTCTTTCTGCCTTCCTTCCTCCTTCTTTTTATTTGATTCCACATGTGAAACCACGACAATCACACATTAACTTCTCCTGAGACACGTAAGATACACAATCTACATTCACACTTGAATCTAGCTTATTACTTAAATTGTCATTACTCAGACTTGTAATCTTTATGTCATTATATTTACTAGTACTTTATACCTCACTGAACCATTTTAAGCCTTTGATATTTCATTTATTTTGGGAAGGGAGGATGGAGTATATACATGGGGATAATAAACAAAAGGAACAACAAAAAATATAACACCTGAGTGATGGAGCAGGTTAAGGCTCAGACTAAGGCTCCCACCACAGACATCTGACCTATCCTCAGAGATAAAGGTGTAGACTTTTCTCTCTCTCTCTCTCTCTCTCTCTCTCTCTCTCTCTTCATTGGTCTCACTGTCTGAGCACCTCCACTCTGGTGACAAGAGGGGGTTGCCTGAGAATGCACATCCCCTGACCACTGGAGGGTTCTACTAGGCATGCACACAGAATCTAAGAAGGAAAACGGTTCTTCTTAAAACCAAGTGACCACTGAAAATGGATAGAGCTGCCCCTGATCTGCTTATCACTAGGAAAAGGGCCTGAACAGGGGCTGTGGAGTGGGAGAGAGACAGACTGAAAAGGAAACAGGCTGAAAATTAAATCCTGAATTATGTCATAAGGAATAGCAGTGACAACTTGAAATGTCTCAGGTGGCCTTGAAGGCAAGAAGCCAAGAGAGGGATTGTAAACTCATCCTCATATTTTGCTACAGATTTCTTTTTCTTTTTTTTCTGCGATTTTAGACTATAGTATCCAATCTGGGTTTGTTTTTGTTTTTGTTTTGTTTTTTGCTGTTGCTGTTTTCTTTTTTGAACCCCTTTTACATTCAGGGGTCACTTTCTCTCCCTACGTTACCCAAGAAGAGACAGCAATTGTAATCATATAGTCAAGATATAACCACACTCCATAATGTCCCATCATCCAGCCAAGAACCAATTCCAGCTGCTATACACCAGATAGACAGCCAACACCTGCTACAGCTACTCTGAATTGAGTAATTAAAAAAAAAAAAAAAGTGAAAAGGGAAGACCATCTCCTGATCACATATACCTGGAGACAATGAGAAAACATAGTAAAACATCAATAAACACTCATATAATCACTGATATCAAACCTAACTATTGAAGATGTCCAAGAAACAACTGAGAATATCAGCCCATGTCCAGAAACAAGACAGAGTGACTGAGACAAATGATCTGGCTATAGACCTAGATTTCAAATTGGAAGGAGGGAAGGATCTGTGTGAGAAAGAGTTCAGGAGAATGATATTGAGATACATCAACAAGCTCCACAGAAGAATTAAGAAAAATAAAGAAGAAATCAGGAAAGTGCTACAGGAGAAATCAGAAAGATACAGCATTGGAAAAAATACAAAACATGCAAAAAGAGATCCAGATGATTAATAATAAAATATCAGAAATGGACAATACACTGAAAGAGCAAAGGAGTAGAATTGAAGTTATGGAAGCCAGAAGCAGCAAGCTGGAAGACAATTCTCTCAATACTGCTAAGATAGAAGAGCAAGCAGAAAAAAGCAGAAAAAAAAATCTGAATAAAGTCTACGATCCATGTGGGACAACATGAAGAGGAATAACTTAAGAATTATTGGCAATTTGGAACAGGAAGAATCACACAAGTACACAAAGGAGATAGTTGAAGAGCTCCTGGAAGAAAATTTCCCTAACATCCTGAAAAATGAAAAGATAAGTGTTCAATAAGCTGAATGAACCCCAGGAAAGAGAGACCCCACCCAAAAGAAAATCACCGACACATCATAATCAAACTCTCCAAAATTTAAGATAATGAGAGAATCCTAAAAACAGCCAGGGAAAAGAGAAGTGTTACACACAAAGGCAAGAAAATCAGATTAAGCTCGGATCTCTCAGTAGAAACCATGCAGGCAAGATGGCAATGGGGAGACATATATAAAACTCTGAAAGAAAAAACTACCAACCAAGAATCATCTACCCAACAAAGCTGTCAATAAAATACAATGGTGCAATCAAAATATTCCTAGATAAACAGAAGTTAAGGGATTTTGCCAAAATCAACTCAGCACTTCAAAACATCCTAAAGGGAGTTACTTGGACTGAGAACCAACAAGAACAGACCACAACCAGAGATTGGCATACATGGCAGCACCATCCAGAACTCAATCAACAGATGAAAGTGACCAAAACAGGACAAAACTATAAGAAAAAATTCAGAGTATCTGGGAGGGCAGTATATAATAAAAACAATTTAATGTGAAAGAAGGTAAAAGCATAGAAACAGAGATCCAGGTGGTGAGGAGGTCAAGTAGATTGCAGGATAGAATAGACTCTTAAATGGAGGAAAAAGGTAATAGAATATAGGGTAACCTCAAAGAAATTTAATATTTTACGACATGACAAGAAAATGAAAATCACAGAAGAACAGGGAAACTTTAAAGCTATGAAAAAACTGACAAGAAAGAACACAAAAAACAGGAAGTCAGCACAGGAAAGCATGCAGATCAAAGAAACCAGCAGCACCACACACAGACACACACAAATATAATTACAACAATTAATTCATATCTATTGATAATTACACTATATGTGAATGGATTAAATGCACCACTTAAGAGACAGAGAGTGGAAACATGGATCCTTCAATATGCTGTCAGCAAGAGACACATCTTACACACAAAGACTAAATACTGATAAAATAAACTTTAAGGCAGAAACAAACATAACAGATGAAGATGGACATTATCTCATGATTAAAGGGACAATTGAACAAGATGACATAACCATAATAAATGTCTATGCTCCCAGTAAAAGAGCACCAAAATATATAAAGCAAACCCTACAAGAATTGAAAAAAGAAACAATAATCGTGGGAGATTTTAATATGCCACTTTCGAGAAAAGAAAGAACTAGAAAGAAACTCAACAAAGACACAGAGGCGCTAAACAACACAATCAGCCAACATGACCTCATAGATGTGTACAGAACTTTCAACCCAAGAACAGCACAATACACATTCTTTTGCAGTGCACATGGTACAGTCTACAGAATAGACCATGTGTTAGGCCACAGATCAAGCCTCCATAAATTTACAAACATTAAAATACTACAAAGCATCTTCTCAGACCACAATGCTATAAAATTAGAAATCAACAAGGAAGACCAAGGAAATAAAGTCAAATACATGGAAACAGAATAACACCCTGTTGAAAAGTGGCTGGGTAGTAGAAGAAATAAAACATGAACTCACAGAGTTCCTA
>NW_006411683.1:9337-10163 GCF_000296735.1 Chrysochloris asiatica
AAAAAAACCATATGATCACATAGATTGATGCAGAAAAGGCATTTTACAAAATCCAACATCCATTCCTGATAAAAAACACTCAGTAACATAGGAATTGAAGGGAAATTCCCCAACATAACTAAGAGCATACAAAACCAACAGTCAACATCACTCTTATTGGAGAGAAACTGAAAGCCTTCCCTTTGTGATCAGGAACCAGACAAGGATGCCCTTTATCACCACTCCTCTTCATTATTGTGTTGGAAGTCTTAGCTACAGATATAAGGCAAGATAAGGAAATTAAAGGCATCCAAATTGGCAAAGAGGAAGTAAAACTCTCTATTTGCCTATGACATGATCCTATACATAGAAAACCCCAAAGACTCAACAACAACAACAACAAAAAAAAAAAACTACTGGACCTCATTGGAATATTCAGCAAAGTGGCAGGGTACAAGTTCAATATACAAATCAGTCAGATTCCCCTATATTAAATAATAATAACAGTGCTGAAAAGGAAATTAGGAAAGCAATGTCATTTATAATAGCCACCAAAGGATGAAATATTTAGGAATAAATCTAACTAGAGAAACAAAGGACCTTATACAAAGAAAACTAAAAAACACTACAATGAGAAACCAAAGAATACTTACAAAAATGGAAGAATACACAATGCTTCTGGATAGGAAGACTTAACATTGTGAAAATGTCAATACTACCCAAAGTAATCTACACATATAATGCAATCTCAATCCAGATTCCAATGGCACTCTTTAGCAACTTGGAAAAAACAATGACAAACTTTATATCGAAAGGAAAGAGATCCAGGATAAGCAAAGCACTGCTT
>NW_006411684.1:0-6349 GCF_000296735.1 Chrysochloris asiatica
AGGATTGGACATTGTTTCGTTCTGCTGTGCATGGAGTCGCTATGAGTCGGTACCGACTCGATGGCACCTGACAACAACAAACCCTGTGGCATAGAATAAAGGTGAGTTTGGGCCCCTTCTGTGTGCTTTTCTGTTTTCATTTTGATGGAACTTAACAACAACAATGAGACTATGGAGGTCTAGTATGGTGCTATAGGTTAAGCACTGGACTGCTAAGGTTCAAGCCCACCATTTGCTCCTTGGGAACCCTAGACAGGGTTTCTATGAGTCGGAACTGGCTAGATGGCACTTAACAACAACAACAACAGTGAGGGTATATAAGGAGCCCTCGTGGCACTTTGGGTTACGTGTTAAGCTGTCAATCACAAGGTCCAAATCCACCAGCTGCTCCATGGGAGAAAGAGGAGGCTTTCTGCTCCTGTAAAGATTTGTAGCCTCGGAAACCCTTCGTAGGGTTACTGTAAGTTAGTATTGACTTGATGGCAGTGGGCTTGGTTTAGTTTCATTTTATTCTCTGGCACTATAAGATGCTCTGGGAGGGGACAGGTCACTTGGAATGAAGAGGCAAAGTCAATATGGCAGGTATAAAAAACCCAGGGGAAAGACCAATGAGAAACAAAACGAAGCATTAGCCTTCCTTATAACAGACAAGGTTGTATTATCTGTGTTCTGTAGGTAGTTTCCCCAATACTGTTAGATGCTGTCATTCTTCTTCATATAGTTCAGCTTCTTGGATTATTTGTGCAAAATACAGATTGAACACATAAACTGGAAGGATACAACCCTGCCAGATATCTTTTCTAATTTATTTTTTTGTCTTTCCACTTTCTTTTTTAAAATTTTGTTGTTATTTAGAATATACTCAGCATTACATAACACCAATTCAATGGTTTCAACATGTATAATCCAGTAACATTGATGACATTCTTCAAGTTGTGCAACCCTTCTCTCCCTAAATATCTGAGTTGTTTTCTTCTCCACTAACATAAATCCACTCCCTCTGAGGTTCCTATTTAACCTTTTGTGGTGCTATTGTTACTTTGATTCCATATGATGTTGCTGTGTACCATCAATCATTTCTAATTTTGAACAATGAAATATTCCCTTGTTCTGTTTGAACAACTGCCTCTTGATTCATATACAGCTTCCACACTAGCACAATAAAGTGTACTGGGCTTGCCATTCTTTGTAATATTATCCATGATTTGTTATGACCCACACAGTTGACTGTCTTTGTGTAGTCAATAAGACACAGGTAAACATCCTTCTGGTGTTCTCTAGTACAGCTGACCCAAACCATTGTATTTTTTAATGGCATCAAATGCAAGCAAAAGCTAGACACTGAAAAAGGAAGACAGAAGAATTGATGCATTTGAACTGTGGTGTTCACTAAGAATATCAACCGATACCCAGAACTGCCACAAGACAGAAAAGGTCTGTCTTGTAGGAAATACAGCCAGAATACTCCTTAGAAGAAAGAATGGTGAGTCTTCATCTTGCTTACTTTGGACACATTATCAGGAGGAACGAATCCCTGGAGAAGGACATCATGCTTGTGATCTGGATATTAGAGACCCACAAAAGGTTTATAATAAGAGTAAAAAAGAAACTAGAGCAAAGTCCTTCTGTCCCGCCCCTACTTTTTGTTGTAAAGGATAAACTGGCATGCTATCTGATTTACGTTAAAGATTGGGGTCTTGGTATTGTCTTTTAACCACCTGGTGTTGTTTTTTAACCACTCTGGGTCACGTGATCTTTGAGTGACTTCAACTACATAGCCAGGTTCTAAAACCCCAGAACCAATCCTATAACCTTTTAAACGTACAATTATGTAAGTACCCCAGTTGCAACTTTTCCCCAGATTCTGTAGTTCCATCTGTACCAGTGACCAATTGACCTACCACCAATCATGACCCTGTGATGATTTTCTTTGTCTTCTCTCATATGCAAGTATAAGGAACACTATGACTGCAATTCAGAAAATTTCATTGCCCTCTGTAGTAGATACATGCTGACGATTTCTTTTATTTGAATGATTATCTTTGTTTCTATCTTTGTCCGGATTAAGGCTTAATAAAAGGACAATAAAAGCCGTAATAAAATTGGAAGACAGATATCAGGCCAAGGGACTGGAAGAAATCCAAATTTGTGCCTATTCCGAAGAGAGGAACAGATGTGGAAATCATCAAACAATATCATTAATTTCACATGCAAGTAAAATTTTGCTAAAGATAATTTAAAAAATGGCTGCAATAGAATATCGACAGGGAACTATCAGAAATTTAGGCTGAATTCAAAAGAGGACATGGAACTAGGGATATCACTGCTGATGTCAGATGGATCTTAGCTGAAAGCAGAGAATACCAGAATATGTTTACTTGTGCTTTATTTTCTATGCAAAGGCTTGTGAATGTGTGGATCATGACAAACTATGGATAACATTACAAAGAACGGGGATTCCAAAACACTTAATTGTGCTCAAGAGGAACCTGTACAAAAACCAATAAATAATCGTTCAAACAGAACAAGAGAATACTGAATAGTTTAAAATGAGGAAAGGTGTGTGCCAGGGTTGTATTCTTTCACCATACTTATTCAATTTGTATGTTGAGCATATAATCCAAGAAGCTGTACTAGATTGAGAAAAATATGGCATCAGGCTTGGATTTGAGGAAGACTCATTAATAACCTGCAACATGCAGATGATACAACCTTGCTTTCTTAAACCAAAGAAGACTTAAAGTACTTACTGATGAAGATCAAAGATCACACACAGCCTTCACTATGAATTGCACCTCAATGTAAAGAAAACAAAAATCCTCATTACTGGACCAATAAATAACATCACGATAAATGGAGAAAAGATTGCAATTGTCAAATACTTCATTGTGCTTGGATCCACAATCAACAGTTGTACAAGGAGCAGTCAAGAAATCAAATGATGTATTGCACTAGGTTAATCTGCTACACAAGACCTCTTTAAAGCGTTGAAGAGCAAAGATGTCAGTTTGAGGACTAAGGTGTGCTGGACCCAAACCATGGTCATTTTAATAGCATCATCTGCATGTGAAAGTTGGACAATGAATAAGGAAGACCATAGAAGAATTTTACTTGTATGTGATATAAATGGTATTGTTCAATGGTTTCTGCAGTCTGTCAGGTCAGCTATTTTGGGAATAGGAACAAATATATGGATCTCTTCCATCAGTTGACCAGTCTCCTAAATTTCTTGGCATAGTGTCTCCAATACTTCATTATTTTGTCAAAAATTTTCAATTTGTATTCCATCAATTCCTGGAGCTTTGTTTCTGGCATTGTCTTCAGTGCAACTTGAACAAGGTCAGAACCCTTTAATATCATGGGTTCTTGATCATTTGCTACCTCTTAAAATAGTTGAACATCGACCATTTCTTCTTGGTACAGTGACTCTGTGTATATCTTCCATCTTTTCTTGATGCTTTCTGCATCATGTAAAATTTTGCCCGCACAATCCTTTGAATATTTTCTTCAGTTATTTCAGCTTGAGAAATTCTAAGTATGTTTTTCCCTTTTGGTTTTCTAACTCCAGGTCTTTGCACATACATTTCATTATAGTACTTGATTTTGTCTTGTCGATCTGCCCTTTGAAATTTTCTGTTCAGCTCTTTGACTTCCTCATTTCTTCCATTTGCTTTAATATCTCTACATTGTAGAGCAAGTTTCAGAGCCTTTTATGACATCTGTTTTGGTCTTTTTTATCCTTCCTGTCTAATAACCTTTTGCTTTCTTCCTGTCTGATGTTCTTGATATCATCTCACAACTCTCTGGTCGTCGGTCCTTAGTGTCTAATACATGAACTTTGTTCTTGAGGTGATCTCATAAATTCAGGTGGGATACGTCCAAGGTCATATTTTGGCTCTCATGGATTTGTTTTAGTTTTCTTCAATTTCAGCCTGAAATTGCATATGAGCAATTGGCCTGTTCTACAGTCTACCTATGACCTTGTTTGGTTGATGACATTGAGCTTTTCCATTGTCTCTTCCCACAGATGAAGAACACACATCCTGATTCCTGTGGATTCCATTTGGTGAGGTCCATATTGTTGAAAAAAAGGTATTTATCATTGGGTTTGCAAAATTCTTGTCATTTGATCTCCAGCATAATTTCTTCTAAGAAGGCTCTATTTTCTAGCTATTGATCCTTCCTCTTTGCTTCCAATCCTCTCATTCCAATCACCAGTAATTATCAATACATATGATTGTCAGACTCAAAATGGCCAGTACTAGTCCACTTCAGCTCACTAATGCCTACAATATCGATCTTTATGCATTCCATTTAATTTTTAAAAATGTTTTATTGTGAATTATGTGATAGTTTACATGGGAGAACATTAGCTTTACCTTCATCCCATTTAATTTTTGAGAACTTCCAATTCTCTTACATTTGTGCTTCATACATTCCAGGTTCCAATTATTAATGGATGTTTTTAGTTGTCTTTCTTCATTTTGAGTTGTGCACCATCAGCAAATGAGGTTCCAAAAGCTTGACTCTATTTGTGTCATCACGGCCAGCTAGCTCTTCTCAGTCGTATTTCGAGTGACTGCCAACTTGAGGGGCTCATCTTCTAGCACTATATCTGATCATGTTTTGTGGCTACTCATAATGTTTTCATCTTCTGGTACCCTATCTGACAATGTTCTACTGCTATTCATAAGGTTGTTAGTGGCTAAGCATTCAGAAATAGGCTGCCTCTCTTTCTTCCTAGTCTGTCTTAGTCTGGAAGCTCAGTTAAAGCCTGCCCACCATGGGTGACCCTGCTGATATTTAAAATTCAGGTAGCATACTCTTCTGCATCACAGCACACACAAGCTACCACAGTACAACAAACTGACAGACGAGTGAGTGGTGGACAGAGATATCTGCTTCAGTATAAAATGACTTATGAGAGGGTTTCAAAAAGTTTGTGGAAATATTCCATTATATTTTAATTGCATATTCCATGAACTTATTGAAGCCCCTTCATATGTATAGTGTTATTCATTGTTTTGTTGTGTTATAATGACCTTGTGTAGGAAGGATTTCTGAGGAGTGGTTGGTAGGTTTGAAGAGCTGACCTCTCAGTTAGCAGTCCAGTGCTTATCCTACAATGCCATACCAGGATTTCATTATAAGTTGTTGCATTGTTTATATTATCAGAATGTTAAAAACAACCATCAGTGAAAAGTTGCTAAATAATGAGATTTCAATACAATGTAATATGTCCAGGTATAAAAATAGAAGCTCTCTATATACTAATAGTAAAAGGTCTCCAATATATATATTTCAATTACTCTTTTTTTTTCATACTGACAAAGTTCTCATTTTATTGTTTGAATAAAATTGATAAATGAAACAAACAAACAAAACCCTGCAATAGTATCATTCTCCAACACTGGGATTTTTGTGGCTAAATAGATATTATTTTCATAGATATAGTCATTAAAAACAATTATTTATGGAAATATGCAAAAATACACAAAAATTTCCAAAATACTTGGTATTTATGATACATGCAGTATTAAAAGCTAAATTTCAACAATAAGAGCATTTCCTGGTATGCAGCTGTAACACACAATTTACAAAGTGACATAAAGATGTTTTAAGACAAAGATGTTAATCTTAACAATGCTGCTTTTAAAACTATGAGGGCCAACATACTTAAGACACGTAAGACATTATGTACAGTGTTTTTTATAAGGAAGGAGAGAATTTGGAAAAATTCTGTTACATATCTGCTGGCCTCATAGACTTTAATTCTCTTTCCTTAAAAAGGTATTTATGAGAATTCTTGGAAGATGGTGGCTGAACAAACCATCATTCAGATCTTCCCCCACAAATACAAACAGAAATATAACAGGAGATGGTGCTCAGCTTTGGGAAACCCTGAATATAGGGGCCCAAATGAAAGCAGCAAAGAACTACAGACAGGCAAGTATCAGTGAATCAATGGGTGAAGTGGCAGGAAAATTATCCCCCCAGATCCCCCACACCTGATTATTTACCCCTCCCCAGGCTACCAGCTGTTTTTTGTTTTTTCTTTAAGTTTTTATTGTGGATTGAGTGAAAGTTTACAGGGCAGATCATCAGTTTTACATTCAGCAAATCATACAACATGTTTCATCACAATGATTACATTCCCCTTCATGTACCATCGGTTAACAGGTACTTCTCTCTATTCATTTTAGCTCTTAAAAAAAAAAAAAAAAACAACTCTCAGGCATATATAATAATTTATACCAACAAAGGGCACATTCTGCAAGTCTGCCTCATGGCCACCAGCTCTTAGTCCCTCTCTTCCCATGAATCTAGAGTCCTCAGCTGTTCCCTCTCC
>NW_006411684.1:6550-7017 GCF_000296735.1 Chrysochloris asiatica
TCATGATAACAATTATTCACTATTGAATCATAAGAATCTTATCCGCATCTCTTTTAACCAGACCTATTTAGATAAGATGACAACTATTCAGTGGGGACTCTTTCTTCCCCCACACACTCTTAAACTCCCTCTTGAAACCTTGTAAACCAATCACTTCATGCCTTTATCACCCCCTCATTTTAGGTAACTGATGTCTAAGTAGCCAGTCCCTATCTACCCTGTGTACAGAGGGGATAGCATCGATACTTGATAAGACTCCTTCACTCTCTGTTGGTATTTAGAGTTACTACCTCCATGAGTATAGGTCAAGTTCATCAAATTGTAGCAATTTACCTTTGCTTCCTGTATCAAAATTGGTGGGGGGTTTTTGCGTTTTTTTTTTTATCTTTCTCTAGTTGAGTTCTGATTATCAAGCCATCGAAGCTAGGTCAAATGGGTACTGTCTGCAAATTTGGTTGTTCTTGTGC
>NW_006411684.1:9147-10376 GCF_000296735.1 Chrysochloris asiatica
TATAAAGTGCTTTGATATTTTTTATAATAATTTTTCTGAATTCCTTGTCAGGCATTTCCAAAGCCTGCACTCCTTCCAGTATGGAGTGTAAGTCTACCTCTAGCTCATTTGCTTCAGTCACTTTATCTTGTTTCTGGACATGTGCTGATATGGTCATCTGTTTCTGGTTTTGGGGCATATTCAGTGGTTAGCTGTGGCCTTAATACTTAACTGAGTGTGTGTTTTGGTATTTTTTATGTTTTTTGATTGCCTCCAGGTAGATATGATCAGGAGGGCTTCCCTTTTCACTCTTCTTCCTGAAAAATTTCAAGATGTCACTGTTGGTCATTATGATGTAACTCAGGATTTAATTTTTGGCCTGTTTCCTTTTTAGTCTGCCTGTCCCACTCCACAATCCCTGTTCAGTCCTTTTTCCTAGTGATAAACAGTTCAGGGCCAGCTGTGCCCATTTTGCACTGCCATTTTCTTTTTCTTTTTTTTTTTTGCCCATCTAGAGACTTTTATTCAGGGTAAGGAAGAGGAAGGTGACCTCTGCCCAAGAGAGAAGGCAGGAGGCAGAAGAAGAGGAAGAAGAGGAGGCAGAAAGAAGAGAGGGCAGAAAGAAGAGTGCCATTTGCTTTTAAGTGGAAACTATCACTTTAAATTTTGAGGAGAACTGTGCGCATGCATAGTAGAACTCTCCAGGGGTGTGGGTGGGATGTCCACTTGCGCAGACACCCCCTGTAGTCACCAGAATAGCAGTGTACAGACAGCGAGAGGCCAATAAACAGACAGGAAAAAAAATAATACCCACAACTTTATCTCCGTGCTTCTGTCAGGTGTCCATGGGTGCTCTGATCCTTTCCTGGTTCAGTCTCACCCAAGATGGCCACTCAGGGAGCAGCTGAGCACATTGGATTAGGAAGCACTGGATTTCTTGCTTCTGCTACAAATTCCACTGGCTGTAAGCCTTCCAACTTATTAAATATTCCTTCATAAGTGGTTCAGAGTTCTGGGACCATCCCCTGAGCCTGCTTGGTGGTATTCTGTGTTGTTGCTGATGGAGCTCCTCACTGAACTTCCACCTGATCCACCATCTTGTTTGTTCTCTCAATTACTTTTTTTTTTTTTTTTTAAGGTTTTTATTGTGGATTGAGTGAAAGTTTTCAGGGCACATCATCGGTTTCACATTCAAACATTCATATACCTTGTTTCATTACATTGATTATAATCCCCTCCACATACCATCA
>NW_006411685.1:0-540 GCF_000296735.1 Chrysochloris asiatica
ATACACACAATGGAATACTATGCTACCTTGAAGAACAACAAGGAAGCTGCAAGCCACCGCATAACATGGATGAACCTTGAGAGCATTATGTTTACTGAAATTAGTCAGTCACAAAAAGAGAAATACTGCATAGGTCCACTACTATAAAAGACTAAGGAAAAGAACCCATACTAAAGGGGGATGGAGGGGAACTCTTTGTTGATTGTTGGGATGTTGGGGGTGGGTGAGCGGCGGGAGGGGAAGGTGGAGCACAGGGCAGGGAATAGACACAGGATAGTTTGGGTCCTGGGGAGGGGGGCAATATACAAGTAGGGAGAGGGGAATGGAAGAACAAAACAGATGGGAGAACTATTAGACAGGTCTCAATGGGCTAAGTGGGACAGAGGTAAATAATGATACATGAACAACCTTGGAACAACAGGGTTCTGGGATATAGAGATTGAGATATGGTTGGAATGGGGAAAAGGGGGGAATAATGTTAAGATGCTTGGCTGTCTTTTGAATTCTTGGTTTTCCTTGCATTATATTATAAAATAGACA
>NW_006411685.1:2130-8861 GCF_000296735.1 Chrysochloris asiatica
AAAAAAAAAAAAAGTTCTTAAAAAACTTCTACAAAAACCATATCATCTAAAGCTCTATGTGTGAAAAAATGTGAGTTTGAATCAGGTAAAGGATTATAGGATGAAGCTAACAACGAATTAAATTTTGATTACATATCCCCAATTGAGCAGTGGACTCAAGAACCTCAGAATCAATTATATCTTTAAGATGCAATCATTTCCACAAAAATTAACTAGTGTATTTTTATGAAACACTTTATTGGGCTTACAGAGCTCAGCTAGGCCCCCAATCATTTCCACAAAAATTAACTAGTGTATTTTTATGAAACACTTTATTGGTCTTACAGAGCTCAGCTAGGCCCACCCTTTACCAAGATTGACAGCATTTTAACCTGCAAAAAATTGCCTAATTCTCCAATGGATAAGAACATTTCAGTTGGCTTCTGTTATGACCGAAGCTCAGAGAAGGTTGTCACATCTCTAAACCTACCAAAACATAAGAAGAGCAAAACTAAACAAAAGGGAAAACATTTTACAGCAGGCTCGAAGACATTTTCTTCTTGTCTAGACTGTACTTCTTGCCTCTGTACCAATGCTACGGAAAGCTTTGTAGCATGGAGGCCAGTGTGTATCTCTTTTTCATTCAGAGATGACCTGAACATGCTGAAAGAGCAAAGAACCAGACCGTTTCCATGAGGTCTTGATAGTCTCCCCAGAATATCTCTTCTCGGGAACTTCCCTGCCCATGTTTCCAGACTCAGCAAGTTCAAGAACTCAAGGAAGCAATTCTACCTGCCTGACCCCCAAATGCCAAGCTTCAGAAGGATAACTTCCCACAGCTAACCAAGCTGGTCTTAGACAATAAGTAAAGCTTTAAATCCTGGGGATCAACAAGTAGACAAATTAAGTAGCATTTTACAGAATGGTGTGGAGACTTGCTTCAATGTTTTCCTTTCATCTTTGAAGGATAACCGAAGCTATGTTTTCCCCTTCCTTAGTACTGAGCATGAGAGTTTGAGTAGTGTATGTTTTAGAGGGAAGGAATAAAAAAAACTTTCAGACTAAAATAATCTCAGTAAACAATTATTTGACAGAATTTTGAATATACATAGAATTTCAACTCACATATTATAAGACTATTGAAGTGCTGGAATTTTGAATAGTAAAACAGACAATGGAAGACATTCAGAAGTTCAAATAAATAAAAACAATCATTTTCCTTTGCAGTGGTAAATCGTTGAGTAAAATATATGAGAACAGTGAGACACTCCCTTGGAAAACATTAATTAAGTAAATTCTATTCAGCAGGGACTTGGGGGAGCGGTAGAGGAAAAGACAGAGAAGGAAACCTGCCTCTTAGTAACCGTGAAGGGTAAATTCACATCAATAGATTCAATAGATATGCCAAGCATGGTGTCACAGTCTGTAGAGATGTGATGAAAGATGGGAACTCAGGTTGTGGCAGAATATTCCATATTGGAGCTGACTGGTAAGAGGAGAGTAATGTTTGGTCATTTCATACTTCACGGACCCTAGATAGGGTCACTATGTATTGGAACCTACTCAACAGTACTTAACAACAACATGAGTAAGGTAAGGAACCCTGGTGGCCCAATGAATTGAGCACTAGGCTGCTAAGCTGCAAGGTCAGAAGACAGATGAGACTGTCTGCTCCCATAAAGATGTACAGTTTCAGAAACTCACAAAGCAGTTCTACTGTGTCTTATAGAATTACTCTGAGTTGGAATAAACTCCATCCTAGTGAGAAAAGCAAGGCAGTAGCCTGGGTGGCATAAGAAGTTGGTGATTGGTGGTTGTTAGTTAGCTTTAAAACAAAATCCAATGATTTGCAAGTTACTGCAATGAACTGATTTTATAGGCAGCTTCTCATTGACTGAAATGTCAACCAAATTGCTAAAGTAAAACAAAAACAAACAAACAAACAAAACTATACGCTGTAAGGAGCTCTGGTAGTGAAGTGGTTACGAATCGGACTGCTAAACTGCAAGGTTAGCAGTTCGAAACTACCAGCTGTTCCATGGGAGAAAGATGAGGCGTTCTGCTCCCGTAAAGATTTACAGCCTCGGAAACCCTGTACAGGGTCGCTATGGGTCGGAACCAACTCGACGGCACTTAACAACAACAAACTATACGCTGTAAATCTTCTGGTCACCGCTCTTCTAGATCTAAAGAGATGCCTCACAAATTGATTACCAATTTTGAAGGTCCAAACAAATGTTTAGCCCCATGTTTGTAATCATTCTGTTTTATTCTTATCTCTTTCCTTTTTATAAAGCCCCACACATTCTTAATAGATAACTAAATTCAGAAGAAGTAACTAAAGTTGCTAGAATCGAAACATCAAATAGACAAAGATCAGTTTTGTTTAGCATGCGTCATTGCAAGCAGAAAACAGTGCCTGGAACATACTGTGTGCTCCATCAACTGGCAAGTATTTGGAGTTCAAGGTGTATTAAGAAGCAAGGTATTGCCCATTAGGAGTTCTAAATTCCTTGATAGATGCAACTTATCTGTCATATTTCAGGAAATTGTTTTCTTTGTAAAATTGAGCTCTTTCCAGGTATCATCTAAGACCATTGGTTTTGTCTGAAACAAAAACTCAGCCTAGGTCTGCTGGAGGGCAGTGGTGTACAAATCTCTTTTTCCATGTGGACGTTCCAGATTCAATTTCTGGTCCATGTTTGTCATATGCAGCCATCTGCTAGTGAAAGCGTGCATGAAATTATGATGCTGACCAAGTATCAAGGGAACCTCTAGACTAAGATAAACTAAGAGATCTACTTCTGATTGTCAGTTAGTGAAAATGTTATGGATCACAAAAGTTTGATCCCATTGAGCATGAGGTCACCTTGAAGTGGTGGCTGACATAGCCACAGCTAACAACAACAATGACAAGTCTGCTGAGTGGATTCACTTAATAACTTATCAACAAATGCTTGTTGATTACCCAAATGACAGAATCACTTCTATATCTCCACAGCATCCAGTGGTGTGCCAGAGTGGATCATGAGACTCACTTGTTAAATACTCAGGAAGTATGCTGCCATGGTAAGAACATTTGAACCATAGAAATTACCAATCACCAAAAAATCAGGGTTTTTTCTGTTCTCCAGAGAACAGGTTTACCAGCACATCACTGCATATCCCACTGATGGTATCAAGATATACTTTAGAACTCACATTATACCAAATCCTTTATTCCTGACTCTGAGCGTGTAGGATTGCGATGTTTTGAAGAGCATGATTTGATCTATGCAATATCCATGTAAAAACAAGTTGTGTAATAACAGGCCTCTAATTTATTTCTTAAATATCAGCATCTCTTTAAGCCAGCTTCCTGAAGGTGTTAACTCCAGGATGAAAGGTGGGAAAAAATGTGTAGCCTTTCATCTTTTTACATTTCAGAGACCCTACATCCCCACTGTGAATTAATATGCCTATGTTTATTTTTGCTCTTTGGCCTCAAATGGATAACAAACATTTTCTAGTGAGAATCCAATAGGAAGGGATTTAGTAGACTGTTTGTTTTAGAATCAGGTAGCACCCAAGAACTAATAGATAGAGAGTTGTTACATTTTCCTTGAGAATTCTTGGGTCCATTTAACATTCTTTATTTCTTTAATTAAATCCTGTTAATTAAAGCCAAATAATTATTTTCCTTCTCCCAAAGTTATTCTGATATTTCAAATAGATACATCATTTTGATCTAAAATTTCTAGATTTACTTCAATTTCCTATCATATTTTTCTTGTTAATTAGTCAAGTTTCAAACATTTGTCCTTATTTAACTCTTGTATGTAATTTTTTGTATTAACTTCCCAGAGACAAAAGCTTTCTGAAGTTGTTCTTGGTCCCCAGGTTTGTTGTTTTGTATTTTACTCTTTGGAAAGTTTGAGGAAATTCTTCTTTTAATAACTCTGAGTTGTTTAAAGTAAAAAAACACCACTTTCTATTTATAGCTCAATAGCTTACCAGCATATCAAAATATGCCAAAGTAACAAATCAATGTCAGCATTACCACAAGACTAATTGTTAGAACCAGTCCCAGTCCCATTTTATGGATTACGAAACAGTCTCAAGATCCTGCTCAGCTTGCTCAAGTAACCACGTCGACTGTAGCAGAATGAATCTGATCCTTGCTGAGCAACCTAGATCTCATAGTGTTGGCTCTCCTTGGTCTCTCCCACAGGCTGGTTTGGGGAAATGGTGGCTATAATCTTTATTGCCTTTACAGAAATATTTCTAAGCATTACTGGCAGGAAAATTAATACATGAGATGACTAAACAATTTTCAAGTTTTGAAGTAATATCAAAATGAGGTATTTGTGAGCTGGCCTATACAATGAGAAAGCTCAGTGTTTCATCCCTGCACCCATGAATTGGCAATAAGGATTGAGTTTGTTCATTTGACAATACACTGAGCTGGAAAGTGGAGCTTCCAAGCCAGGTGAAAGAATCTGCTGTCACTACTGAGATACAAAGGACAGAGTCATAAAATTGAGGATGACTTGCCAGTCTCCAAGCAAGTCCTCGGTCATGGCTTCAGGAAAACGAAAATCAAATGATGGGGACTCAGATCTCTGTGATCCTCTTTCCACCAACCAAGAAAGATAAAACAAAGGAACGGGACCATTTGTCTACAGAGAATAGTTCAGGACCACAACTAGGGATTTTTTGGGTGAGCAATGCAAAGGAAAGTGGTCAGGGGCCAGTCAGCACAACAGTCAGAAAATCACCTGAACTACGGCCTGTGTATGTAGACTGTGGACACAATCACAGCACAGTTACCTCAGGACAATTGACTGGCCATATGCATGTTGCTCAGTTTTATAAGTCACTTGACATTCATTGTAGGAGTCAGTATGCAATTCGCATGCTACCAAAACAGATTTAAACTCTCCAATGAAATCAGCTACCTGCCATCTCCCCAGAGGTAGTAGAAAGGACAGGAGGCTGATAACCCATCTGATAGTACATCCAGAGGTAAGAGAGAGATAATATACATACCTATGCAACTCACATGCACACCTACAGAGATTTATCTTAAAAGTAATTTTGGAGAATTTGTCAGTAATAAATGGTGTACACTAGGTGAAGATTTAGAAGTCGCTCTCATGAAGTAGGATGAGAATCCAACTGATACTGCCAGGATTCCATATTTTATAGAGTGCTTGGTTTATTTTGCAGGTAAAGGCTTGAAATGTTAGTCTTTTTTTTTAATTCTGTATTGTTTTACCCTGTACTGAACAGTAGTTCTCAAATTCAGTTTGCAGAAAAATCCCTGGGGAAATTGTTTAAAATGTAGATAATTTGGACACATCATCAGAAAATCTGATTTATTAGTGTTCTTGGTGAGTCTAATGTAAGGGATTTGGAGACCACACTTTGAGATACACTGCTCTAGAAGACAGAGGTCTGAGTATGTATAAGAGGAAGAAGCTGCAGGTTGGGTTCTCCATGAATTAGCTCTGATATGAAGATTGGAGAGAAAGATATTTATTAGGGAAGTACTCTTGTAATTGGTAGGAGCTCTGGTACTGCAGTACTTAAGCACTCGCTGTTAGCCAGTTCAAGACCATCAGACACCCTGCGGAAGACAGACATGGTAGTCTGCTTCTGTAAAGAGTACAGCCTTGGAACCTTCATGAGACAGTTCTACTCTGCCCTATAGGGTCTCTATGAGTTGGAGTTGACTCAGTAGCAACGGGTTTGGTTTGGTTTGGCTTGGGATTGACAACTGTGGAAGGGGACAGGAAGGAGCAGGGTCAGGGAGAGGGAAAAGTTGAGGTACAGTTCCAACTAAGGTCTTATCCAGCCCTCACAAAGGACTCTAGAGCTGGGAAAGGAAAATCCTACAGAGTTATCCTGGGTTGAGCTAGGGGCTGGATCTTTATATCTTATTGTCGATCAGTCACTGAGTGAGACAGCTTCTAAAGACATGGGACTTTGAAGACAGGGTAGTTTTCATCACATGAGATAATTTGTCAAAGAAGGTTGACTGTGAAGACTGTTTTCTGGTAGCATTTCCAAAAGTTGGAGGACCAAGACCTTTATTCCTGAAGGAGGATTTGGACGGCATATCCTGGCATTCATAACAGGCAACAATTGAAAACTGAAAGCATCTGCCTTTTTTGTGTGACCTCTCAGCCATCTTTCACCAGCACATTTTGTTCCCTGTTGGTGTTTCCTTTCCTCTCCTTCAGCTCTCTCTCTCTCTCTCTCTTGCTTTCTTTTTATTTCTGATTCTTTGAGACTCACATTTTTATAATTTAAAATGAAACCCTCTCCTGTTTGTTTGGTGTTTTTTTTTTTTTTTTACAAATCTCCTTTGTACCCTGTTCTTCAGTATCCTCACTTCTCCTTGCTGTTGTTGCTAAGTGCCGTCAAGTTGGTTCCAAGTCATAGTGACCCTGTATAGCATTTTCTATGAGCAGCTGGTGAACTTGAACCTCTGACCTTGAAGTTCAAACTGACTTTGTAGTCCAGTGCATTAACCCACAGCACCACACCCAGCTCCTTATAGTAGAATTTTATGGTAGAAATCATAAAGTCTGATCTCTTTAAGAATAAATCAAGAAGTTCCAGTTTGCCAGGGCGGCCAGGCGGTGCGAGTGAGTGGGGGCTCCGAGATCAAGGGGTGGAAACTCGCGAGTTAAACCTCCCAGGTGGGAATTCACAGTCTCACGGCCCGTGTAAATCTTAGTGCACCAGAGCCTTAGACCCGCTTCTTT
>NW_006411685.1:9366-10184 GCF_000296735.1 Chrysochloris asiatica
GCTCAACTGAATCGCGGAGCGCCGCGAGCAACCACTGGGGAACCCCATTTGGGTCCCCCCTTTATTTTTATTATTATCTTTTATCTTAGAAGGTTCAGCAGGAGCCCCGACGTGGCCCTGAGGGCTGGGGTGCCACTACAAGGTCACCTGAATTACAGGGTCAGGGGTCCACGTTAGGGAGGGACGTCCGGCGCTTCCCTGACCCAGCAACACAGGCTAGCCCACTGCCTAACCTCCAAGGCTCAAACCCTGCCAGCAAGGCACAAGCCGGCATTAGCCAGCACAAGGGGAGACGCCCTGAGGAGATTTTTACCAACAGCAACAAGGCAATCCTGCTGTGCCCCGGCAGATTAAGGGACCAGACTGCAGAGCGCTTTGAACTGCAAGATCGGTAGACCGCTCCCACCAGCTGCTCCTTATAAAACAGATAAAGGGTTTTTTTTGTTGTTGTTTTGTTTTGTTTTCTTTGCTGTTGTTTGTTATTACTATTATTACTTTTTTTCTCTTTTCCTCTGTTCTCTTTCTTTTTGTATGTGTGACTAGAAGCAGCCTTGTTTAATCTCATTTTTTCTGGGGCTGAATCCTTTCTCTCTTGTCTTTTTCTCTTTCTTTTGTTTTTGATTTCTGTCCCTTCTTTCATGCGGTTGTTCTTTTTTTGTCTTGCTTCATTATTATCTCATTATCGCTTTTGTTTTTTACTTTGCTTCTGATTTTGTTTGCTACCCAACTGGTGTTACTTAGAGGACACATAGCCTCCCTTCCACTATCGGAAAACCCCATTTTTGTTTTTGATTTTGAGTTTGGCTTTGTTTTCTACC
>NW_006411686.1:0-2126 GCF_000296735.1 Chrysochloris asiatica
TTTCTATGGTGATGCTTTTCACTATTCCTTGCTCTCCCCCTCCAGTGTCTATTTTATAATATAATGCAAGGAAAACTAAGATTCAAAAGACAGCCAAGCATCTTAATATTATTCCCCCCTTTGCCACATTCCAACCATGGCTCGATCTCTGTATCCCAGAACCCTGTTGTTCCTAGGTTGTGCATATATCATTGTTTACCTCTGTCTCACTTAGCCCATTGAGACCTAATTGTTCTCCCATCTGTTTTGTTCTTCCATTCCCCTCTCCCTACTTGTATATTGTCCCCTCCCTAGCACCCAAACTATCCTGTGTCTAATCCCTGCCCAGAAAAATTTTTTTTTGAAATAAAGACCAGCAGGAAAAAAAACAAAACAAAAAAAAACCTAGATAGGCAAGAAAAATCAGCCCATCAGGGAAAACCCCCTTCTAAGACTGAAACTCAAAGGGAACCCATGAACTGTCTAGTAGGCTCACTGGTCACTGCTCTGGTCCACTTGTGAGTGGAAGTGGGAGAAACGCAACAATGAAGTCATGGGCTGAGTCTGGCCACATTCCATTGACATCTGTTGACCATGAGATGAGAGAGAGAAGAGGAAGGGCTGGCTGGTCTGAAGTTTAAGGAGATGTGTGAACTCCGAGCCATGGGCACTGTCCTAGCCACTGGAGGCTACAGCTATGAGTGAAGCGGACAGCTGGTCTGAAATGTGGTGGTGTGTGTGAACACCCAAACGTGAAGGTAGCACCCACTTCAACTAGCTTTGATGACTAGCTGGCCAGAAACTGCTATAATTTGATGAACTGGACCTTTGCTTATGGATGCAGTTGCTCAAAATTCCACCTGAAATGGAAGGATTCTACATATCAAGGATCAAACTTTTTTCCTCAGTGCACTGTGTTGATAGGGATGGATGATTTAGACATTGGCTATCAAAAACAGGGGGGCTATAAAGGCATGAAGTGGCTGTCTTACAAGCTTTCATGAGTGTGCTTAGTTTCAGAATGAGGTGGTAAGGTAGAATCCCCAATGAATAGTTTTCCTTTTTTCCAGATGGTTCTGCTGAAAGCGGATGGGGGATGATGGTGATAGAATTTTATGATTCAATTGTGAGAAACTGTTATTAGGATTAATCACAATTGTCACAACAGTAATTGTAGAAAATGTGTAACTACAAAGGAGTAGCTAATCTTTCATTTCAGGAATAGAAAACCCCAGGTCCATCAAGAAGGAAGAACAAGAGTGGAGCCTAAGATCCTACCCAGAAAAGCGGTAACAGCAGGAACAGTGGCAGTATGCGATGGCATAGAGATGGCATAGAGAGAGAGCACTCTAGACCCATGGACTGAGAAAGACTGTGTGCCTGCTGGCAGGAGACTGGCTTGCAAAATGTGCCCATTGGGCATTTAAATGAATATATATTTTTGTTTTGTATGTGTACATCAAATATATTTGCTTTGTTCATTTACGAAAAATAAGATATAAGAGGAAAGTCACAGGGTAGAAGCAGGATACTTGTTGTTACAGGGAGGGGAGTGTAATCATTGAGACGTATGATTGGTTGAAAACAAAAGGTACACTTTGAAAAAATGTAAGCTGCTTTGTGTGCAAATAATATTATTAGTAACCCGCTGCCATCAAGTTGATTTAGAATATTTATTGAATATCAGTAATGTAATAACTCTTTCAATTGCTTTATGTGTATCATCTCACTGTTTATAATAATCTTATGAAGTTGGTTATATTATCATCCTTATTTCAGAAGTTAAAAAAATAACCTTAATGCTTAGAAAGTTTAAGTTACTGTTCTTCATTAAATCTTTTCATAATTATGGATTTAGAACTGAAGTCTCAGGAGGAATCAAAGGTTTCTACCTAGACTTGCAAAGCTATTCACTGAACAGTTAGAATAGTAAGAACTAAAATTGAACAACTGTGCAAACTCCACTTTCAGAATTTTACATCTCTTGTTTACTAATAAAGGTATGTTACCAACATCAGAGATTTAGGTAACTTGTATTTGCTTGTTTAGATGAAAGCCACCACCCAAACTCATCCTGGATATTGAAAGAGAAGACATCTGCACTGTCCAGGAAAAAGAGTCAAAAACAGACCTGAAAGATACCTCTG
>NW_006411686.1:4626-7589 GCF_000296735.1 Chrysochloris asiatica
GAGATAGGAGAGTTCTAAAGATGATTGCTGTTATAAGCTGTTGCTATTGAAAAACAAACTGCTTAGAGGCTAAGCAGAAGGTTGCTAGGGTTACCGGAAACTAAGGATGAGAATGGCTGCTTGAAGCTGACAAAATGAGCTAAGACCTATGTTTATTTTTTGTTGTTGTTAGGTGCCATCGAGTCAGCTCTGACTCATCCTGACTTTATTCACTATAGAACGTAACACTGCAAGTCCTGTGCTATCCTCACAATTGCTGATGAGAGCAATCCACAATACTTTGCACATTTCTCAATATCAAACCTGGTACACCATGATGCCACACCCCAGGGCTTAAAGTATGCCTTAATCTGATGTAATCGGTCATTCAAGGTCCTGAATTTCCATCTGCGTTCTGTTCACCCTTTGCTGTGGCTAGCTTTATTAGTTTCTCAAGATTGTCATAACAATATTCCAAAAAGTGGGTGACTTTACAGGACAGAAATTCATTGCCCTACAATTCTGTTGGCTAGAAGTGTAAACCAAGGAATAAGCTGTGCTGATTCTTATCTACTGCTGCCAGAGTTTTCATCTCAATCATTCAGTTTCAAGGATATCACTGTCATCTCAAATCCTCTACTGGTTCCTCACTACTTACACAATGAAGTGCAGGTTTCCCACCATGGCATCCAGTCAGATGCCGCCATTACTTATTCTTCCTTCATATGACCTATGCTCTAGCCCAATAGTTTTCAATGTCTTTTTTTAATTGTTGGTTGCCTTAAGTATCTTTTAAGGATATTTGTTTTTCCTTAATTGCCTCCCTAATAAAATTTTAATACCAGAGACAAGCTATTTATCTCTTTGCATACTGTTATGTATATCTGTGCCTTATAAATTAGAAAAGTGAGATTTTTTATCACCCCCCAAGAACCAATTCTTACCCTCTTAGGGGGATTGCCCCTGCTGAGAATGCATGCTTTATCTGAAATAAATCATTCACTAATCCCTGAACATTACCTTGTATTTTCTAGATTCCACATTTTTACTCACTTTAGCCATTAGTAATCAGAGATGTTGAGGAAATATGAGAAGATTCCTAGATTGTACTGCTATTCAGCACATTGCTCCTAGAATAGACTCACATACCTCCTCCACCAACTCTCCTAATTTCTTCCTGTTGAAATCTGATCCTTCAAGTAACAATTCAAATACCATTTCCTCTCCTCTGATCCCCTCAACTGGAACTAACTTCTTTTTCTGTGCTATTATGAAACTTTCTTTAACCTTTTTACAGTCTTCTTTGTTATTTGGTCATTTTTCTAAATGTGCTACCTCCCTTGCTAGGTTATAAATATCTTCAAGATCAGAATTATCTTGTACAATGTGTACAATGCCTTCATGGAGTTATTGCTGTTGTTGTTAGGTGTCATAGTTGGTTCTTTAGTAATCTTATGCACAACAGAATTAAACATTGTCCAGTCCTTTACCATCTCAAAATTGTTGTTACATTTGAGCCCATTGTTGCTACCACTGTGTCAATCTATCTCTTTGGGGATTCTCCTCTTTTTCACTGACCCTCCATTTTACCAGGAACTGGTTCTGATAACATGCCTGAAGTATGTCATCCTGGCTTCTAAGAAGCATTCTGACTGTACTTCTTCCTAGGCAGATTTATTTGTTCTTTTAGCATTCCATGATACTAACAGTCCATGGTGCAGTCATTGTTAATGTTAAATGTGGTCCAGTCAGTTCGGCACCATAGCAACCCTGTATAGGGTTTATGAGGAGCAGCTGGTGAGCTTGAACTGCTGACCTTGCAGTTCACATCGACTTTGCAGTCTAGCTCATGAACCCACAGCGTCACATTAGGAGTTGTAAATACTGAATAAATGAACACATTAATGAGTAGAGACATTGGGCACCACATACAACACTTCTAAGCCACCATCATTAAAACACAGACGATTTATAAAGATGTTCTCTGTGTACATTGGTGAAAAGGGCTGTTTCCTGCTTCATATAAGTAACATACACCCACGGAATGTTGTTTGAACCACCAGCTGCCTAGACATAACTTAAATAATGATCATCAAGATAACTAGTAGACCCAGAGGCCAAAACATAAATACATAGCTTTTTTTTTTTTTTTTAATTTTAACATATCCACTTAATTTCCAATTTTCTGGTCAGAAAAGATAATGAAACTCTTGAGCTATATACTGTTCACAAAGACAAAAGATGTTTCCTGTTTCCTGAGAAATTTTTTTGGTAATGTTTTATTGTGAATTGTGTAATAGTTTACATGGGAGAACATTAGCTTTACATTCATTATATCGTATATCATTTCATTGCCATGATTACAGTCCCCTCCATGCATCATCAACCAACCAAAGGGTATACCATGCAAGCCTGCACCCTGGTCTTCAGCACACAGCCCCTCTACCTCTCTGGGTCTAGAGTTCCCAGCCGCTCCATCTCTCCATGTCATCATCTCTGCCTCCATCTCTGGCATCACTGCTTCTCTGGGTAGGGCTCTGCACTCTGCACTTTTCCCTTGATGGTCCTAGGGACCTCCGCTCTTAGACTGCAAAGTCAATCACTCCCCTCCTTTTGCTACAAAACATCTACCTTTACATTTCCAAACCTCACAGTCAGTCCTAATAGCAATTATTCACTATTGTACCACATGAGTGCTACCCCATCTCCTTTCATCAGCCCAGCCCAGACAGATTGGATACTACTTAGTGGAGATTCTACCTTCCTCCATGCCCTCTGGATCTAGGCTCCCTCTTGAAAGCTTGTAAGCCAGTCACTTCTTGACTTTGTAACCCCCCCTTTTTGGGTAGCCAATGTCCAAATTGCCCATCCCTGTCTACTCTGTGTATGGAGGGGGTGGGAATGATCCTTGCTGTAAAGGGTCCCTCTTTTGAGCTACTGCATCCATAGGTGTAGATCAAGTTCATCAAATTGTATCAGATTAC
>NW_006411686.1:8779-9916 GCF_000296735.1 Chrysochloris asiatica
CCCAGATGTTGCCTCGCTACTGGCCGACCAGGTCTCCATCCGGGTTCACAGTAGTTTGCTGAACAATGTAGGGCTTAGCTCGCCCCTTCGTTGATGATCTTCGGCCACTTCCCCTTCTGGGTGATGTGCGTGGTTGTCAGTCAAAGTGTCTATTTCCCTTGCGTCTTAGTCTTGGAAGAGAATTTGCACTGAGAGGATCCGATCACTTACCTTGATGTCTCCTGGGCAGACCACCTTGAACAACTATTTTTGACATAATGTTTTTATTACAGAAACAAAATCTTTATTGGATTTATTGCTATAAGACGAGAGATATGAGAAATGCATTTTAAATGTTAATGATCATCATTATTGCCCTTGTTGTTAGGTGCTGTGGAGTTTGTTCCAACTCATAGTGACCTTATGTACACAGAACAAAACACTGCCTGATCCTGCACCACCCTTACAAGCATTCCTATGTTTGTAATCATCCATTGTTGCAGACACTGTGCTGATCTTACTGGCATCTTCCCCTTTTTCGCTGACCCTCTACTAATAATGATGTCATGCTGTTTATTGTCAAGTGCTGTAGATTTAAGTGACATCGACTCTCTCTATATATTGTAGCACTGTAGGATAAAGCACTGGACCACAAGGTCAGTTTTAATCGCAAGGTTGACAGTTCAAACCCACTAGCCACTCCTTGGAAACCCTATACAGGGTCACTATGCGTCAGAACCGACTTGATGGCACCTAACTACAACAGCAATATTATGCGTGTATGCATGTAGATGTTGCTGTTATTAGGTGCCATCGAGTCGGTACCTACTCATAGCAACCTTATGCACAGCAGAATGAAACACTGCCCGATCCTGGGCCAACCTCACTACTGTTGCCACGCTTGAGCCCATTGATGCCGCCACTTTGTCAATCCATCTGTCTGGGGGTCTTCCTCTTTTTCTCTGACCCTCCACCTTACCAAACATGATATCCTTCTCCAGTGACTGGGTCCCTCCTGACAATATGTCCGAAATATGAGAGATGAAGTCTGGCCATCTTGGCCTCCAAGGAGCACTCTGGCTGTACTTCTTCCAACACAGTTCTGTTTGTTCTTTTGGCAGCCCATGGCACTTTTAATATTCTCCTCCAACACCATAA
>NW_006411687.1:0-1117 GCF_000296735.1 Chrysochloris asiatica
TGGAGCGGCTGGTAGTTTCGAACTGCTGGCCTTAAGGTTCACAGCCCGAATCATAACCACTAAGCTACCAGAGTCCATCTCATTAGGGGTCCTCTTATTTTACTCTGACCCTCCACTTTACTAAATATGATATCCTTCTCTAGGGACTTGACCCTCCTGATAATATGCCTGAAGTTTAAGAGACAAAGTCTGGCTATTCTGGTTTCTAAGGGTCATTCTGGCTGTATTTCTTTCAACACAGATGTGTTTTGTTCTTTTGGCAGTCCATGATACTTTTAATATTCTCCTCAAACACCATAATTCAAATGCATTAATTCTTCTACAGACATTCTTATTTGCTATCCAATGTTCACATTCATATGAGGCTGTTGAAAAAATCCATGATTTGGATCAGGTGCACCTTAGTCCTCAAGCTGATGACATCTTTGCTTTAAAACACTTTAAGGAGGTCTTGTGCAGCAAATTTGCCTAAAGCAATACGTCATTTGATTTCTTGACTGCTGCTTCCATGAGTGTTGATGGCTGATCTGAGCAAAATGACTGACTATTGGTCTTTGTGCAAGTTCCACGGGAGCACAGTTAAGTTTTTCGGAATACTCATTCACTGCAATGTTGTCCATAGCTTGTTAGGATCCACACAACTGAAAGCTTTTGTTTGGTGACTAAAACACAGTTGAACATCTTTCTGGTATTCTCTGCCTTCAGCCAAGATCTATCTGACATCAGCAATGATATTCCTAAGTTCCATGTCCCCTTCTGAATCTGGTTTGAACCTCTGGAAATTCTCTGTTGATGTATGGTTGCAACCATTTCTGTATTACCTTTAGGAAAATTTTACATGCATGCAATATAATGATATTGTCTGATGATTTCCACATTCCATTGGGTCACCTCTCTTTGGAATGGGCACAAATATGGATCTCTTCCAATCAGGTGGCCAGATAGTTGTCTTGTAAATTTATTGGTATTAGTTTATTGAAAGATTTCATTTTGTATTCCATCAATTCCCAGTGCTGTGTTCTTTGCCAATGCCTTCAATGTACATTGGACTTCTTTCTTTGATAGCATTGCCTCTTGATCATATGCTACCTCTTGAAATGATTGAACATCAACCATT
>NW_006411687.1:4627-7581 GCF_000296735.1 Chrysochloris asiatica
TTCTATTTCATTTTTGACACTTTCTAATTTTCCTAGATTCATACTTCATACATTTTATGTTCTAATTACTAATGTATGTTTACAGCTGTTTCTCTTCATTTTGAGTTGTGCCCATCAGCATATGAAAGTCCTGGGGTGATCTTTTTCTGGCACTATATCTGGCAGTGTTTCTCTGCTGTTCATAAGGTTTTCAGTGACTAAATATTCGGAAGTAGTTTGTCACTCCTTCTTCCTAGTCTATCTTCATCTGGAAGCTCATCTGAAATCTGTCCACCATGTGTTACCCTGCTGGTGTTTAAAATATCTGTGGCATAGCTTCCAGAATCACACTAACTCAGAAGCCACCACAGGACAACAAATTGACAGATGAGTGGTGTTATGAAGATTAGTATCATATTAAGATACTAATATCAATATTCATATCATATTAATATCTTATATTAATAAGAAATACTTATTAAAAATCAGTGATTTTTAAGCAGACAGTACAACATTGCTTGCTTAAAGTGAATAAGGCTAAAAGCACTTACTGATGATGGTGAAAAACTACAGATTTCAACATGGATGATATCTCAATATAATGAAATAATAAATCCTAACAATTGGAACAGTGAGCAGCACCACAAAAATTGAAGAAAAGCTTGAAATTGCAATGAATTTAATTTTTCTTGTGATCACAATCAAAGCACATGGAAAGCTCAGTAAAGAAGTCAAATGTCATATTACAGAAGGGAAATATCTTTCAAAAGTCATCTTCATAGCATTTAAAAAAAAAAAGATGTCACTTCGAGGACTAAGGTGTGCTTGACCCAAATCAATGTGTTTTAAATCATCTCATATTCAGATGAAACTGGGCAATGAATAAGGAAGAGTAAAGAAAAGCTGATGCCTTTGGATTATATTGTTGGGAAATGATATTGAAGATACTATGGAATGCCAAAAGAACAAACTGATCTATTTGAGAAGCACCACCAGAATGGTCCTTAGAAGAAAGGATTCTCTTCCAAATGTGGACATTTTTTCAGAAAGGGCCAGTCCCTAGAGAAGAACATCATGCTTACTAGAAGTAAGTGAAAAAGAAGAAGACATTCAGTAAGATGGATCAACACAGTGCCTGCCATAATAGTTTCAAACATAGAAATGATTGTGAGATTGCACAGGATTGACCATTATTTTGTTCTTTGTACACTGGACCATTATTTTGTTCTTTGTACACAGTTGCTGTGAGTTGGAACAGACTCAAGAACACCTAACAAAATTTGCACCTTATAAGCACTTTGGATTGAAGGATATTTTTGTAGATGGATTTGTCAGCTTCCTCAATTCAGATTATATTTTTCTATGACCAAACATTGAATTTATAAGTAACTTGCAAAATGTAGAGGATGGTTTTGTTTTCACTCTCAACATTACCTCATTTGTTCCCCTTGGATAATAGCCATGAAGGTTGGTATGAATCCAATAGCTCAGGAAACTTTTGGTGACTAACTTGCATTCAGGAAGAGAATCAGCCTTTGATATAGCTAAAAAACATGCAAGGAAGAATTAATATGATTGAAAAATAAAGAGACATTGTACAAAAGTCAACTGAATAAGGCAACCTTAAATTTTACTTTACTCCTGGACTTGAACTTAGTATTATTGTTGTTAGTTGACATGGATTTGAACCCTTAATTCAAGGTATACTCATGAACAATGAAATGCAACACTGACTGGACCTGCATTCCCTCATCCTTAAGGTCTACATGACTTGATTTTCAACTTACTTTCCACATTAACTGTCAGAATAAACATGTAGAAAATTAATGTCAGAATTATATTTTATCTTCTTTGGTTAGGTAAGTGATATGACTGTATCTATGTGTGTCTTTTCTGTCTACTTCAGTAAATATTTACTTGCTTTGTATATATTCCCTGCAATTTTTGGTATGTCTATTTCTGGACAATTTTCCAAAAGAGATAACCATAAATGGACTGCATGATTTGTACCTCAAATTTTACATAGACTAGCCATCCTGCTATAGGATTAGCACTGGACCTGGACTGCTAACCACAAGGTCAGCAGTCCTTGGAAACCCTAAACAGAGTCAGTACAAGCTTGAATTGACTTGAAGCCACTTGACAACAACATTCCTTGGCATTTTCCTTAAAGAGGTTACCATAACCTGATTATGTACTTCAAATTTTACATATACTAGTCATACAAAAAAAGGATATCAAGTAGCATAGTGGTTACAAATTGGGCTGCTAATCTCATGGTCAGCAGTTCGAAACTACTAGCAGTTCTGTGTGAGAAAGATGAGGCTTTCTGCTCCTGTAAAGATTTATAGCCTCAGAAACTCTATACAGGGCCCCTATGAGTCGAAACCAACTCCATAGCACATAATTACTAACCACTAGCAGGCATACAAAATGGTGAAGGAAGTCATAATTTAGGATTATTTTTTAAAATCCAAAAATAAGTAATATGCAACAAATAAGATAATCATGTTAAAATGATATATATAAAATGTTGTTGTTGTTAAGTGCCGTCGAGTCGTTTCCGACCCATAGCGACCCTGTACAGGGTTTCCGAGGCTGTAAATCTTTACGGGAGCAGAACGCCTCTTCTTTCTCCCGCGGAACAACTGGTAGTTTCGAACTGCTGGCCTTAAGGTTCGCAGCCCGATTCGTAACCACTACGCTACCAGAGCTCCTTATATATAAAATAGTAAATATATATAAAAACCTAAGATTTCCTGTTGTTACTGTTATTAAGTGTCTTCATCTATGAATTGTTTTGGAATTCTCATTCTTTGCAATTTATCCATAGTTTGGTATGATCTGCATATAGGCAGTATAATACAAGTAAATATCTGTCTCATGTTTTCTGCTTTCTGTCATGATTTATCTAATGTTAGCAATGATATGGTTTATTCCATGTCCTCTTGTGAATATGTCTTGAATTTCAGGCA
>NW_006411687.1:7901-9669 GCF_000296735.1 Chrysochloris asiatica
TTGTTTCCAATGCTGTATCCATCTTGTTTGATTGCTCTTGTAGTACTTTCCTGACTTCTTCCTTATTTTCCTTCACCACTTTTTGGAGCATTTGAATTTATTTCCATATAATTCTTCTGAATTCCTTCTCAGGCAAATCCAAAACCTGCTCTTCCTCTTCTAGAAAGCCTTTGTCTGTCTCAAGCTCATTTGTCTCAGCTACTCTTTTCTGTTTTTGGACATGTTTTGATATCTTTTGTTAATCATTTCCAGTATTATATGGATTTTTAGTGCTTAAATGGATGTTTGTTGATATGTTACTAAGCTTACTGGGTGTCTCCTGGTGGAAATGATCAGAAGATAAGGTTTCCTTTTTGCACATAATTCTTAGCAGCTGTTATTGGGTCTTGTCTCAATGGTGACATATGATGGGGTATGCTCGTAGCTTGGCTATATGGACACGATTGCTGACTCTTCTTGGGTAATGAAGGGAGAAAAAGCTCCCACCTCCAGGAAAAATGTGTGATCTAAAGAAGCAATATAAAAGCAGAGACAAAAACCATCACTTTGAAACAAAAATAAAACTGTGGCCAACTGGCCAGTTGCCTTACTACATAGAGAGTGTGTGTGCACCGTAGAAGCCTCCAATAGTAGATGGGAGTGTCCACTAGCTCAGGCCACTCCTCTAGTTACCACCATAGAGATGAGCAGAGAGATATTGAAAAGTAAATGGGAGAAAGATTGTTTACTATTTTTGTCTCTGAAGGTCAGTTAGGAATCTGTGTGTGCACAGCGTAATTCTTGAAATAGTTGTGTCTTTTTATGTTGGGGTTTTACAGATTGTTCATATGGTTTATCTGTCAGGCCAAACCTGCTTTTATTTCTAGCTGGATAGGCAGGAGTAAAGGGTCCTGCACAAGTTAACTGTAGGGCTGGGACCTACAGGCAAAAGTCAAAAGCAGCAGCCAAAGAATTTGTCCTTGGACCGATGGGGCTCTTTCTGTGCAGAGGGAAAGCTGTGGTCTCAATGCTGGACTTTCTGGGGGTGCGCACCCACCTGCCTGAAGGCAAAGAAGGCAAGACAGGGAAAAGAAGGGAAAATCACGTCGAATCCCCCAGAGCTCTTTTGCAACTGTCACCGCACGCGCTGGTTTCCTGTGCCAGTGTGGCTGTAGCCCCACCCTCTGACCTCTGCCCAGGCGGGATGGCCGCAGAGGGAGTCCCATGTCTTGACGGATTTCTAAATTGCCATATTTATTTTTATACTGTGATTTTCCCACTGGCGGTTGTGGGAAACTGACGCCCTGACCCTTATGCTAGATCCAGAGCCCTGGTGCTGTTCCTGGAGAGCAATGTTCTCTGGGTTTTCAGCCCCTCCCCCATGGAGCCTGTCTCAAGAGGTAACCCATAAGTTACCTCATGAGATGGTTGAATGTTGACCAATTTTTTTGGTACAGTGACTTTAAATTCCTTCCCTCTTCTTTTGCTTTTTCGTACATCACTTAACATTTTGTCATTGGTTGTTGTGCTAAGTGTCATCAAGTTAATTCCAACTCATAGGGACTCTGCATAAGGTTTCTAATAGAATCCTTTAATATCTCAAGGTGAGATTTGAGTGTTTTATTCAATTCTTTCAGCTTGAGAAATGCTGAACATGTTCTTCCCTTTTGTTTTCTAACTCCAGGTATTGGTACATTTCATTATAATACTTTACCTTGTCTTGAAGATCTGCCCTTTGAAATTGTGTGTTCAGCTTTTTTACTTCATCTTTCTTCTAGTTGCTTTAACT
>NW_006411688.1:0-1158 GCF_000296735.1 Chrysochloris asiatica
CCCATGTGGTTTCTAATGCGTGTTATTTGTGTCTTCTCTCTCTTTTCTTTTGTTAGATTTGCCAATGGTCTGTTAATTTTGTTAATCCTTTCAAAGAACTAGGTTCTTGTCTTCTTGATTCTTTCTACAGTTTTTAAGTTTTCAATCTCATTTATTTCTTCTCTAATCTTTATTATTTGTTTTCTTTTTGTGGCTATAGGATCCCTCTGTTGGTCTGTTTCTAATTGTTGTAGATGCTGTGTTAATGTGTTAATTTTGGTTCTCTCTTGTTTTTGGATATATGCATTTGTTGCAATAAAATTGTCTTCTCAGCACCGCTTTCGCCATGTTCCAAACATTTTGGTATGTTGTGTTTTCATTCTCATTTGTTTCTAGGAACTTTGTGAATTGATGTTTAATTTCTTTTACTACCCAGTCACTTTTCATCAGGGTGTTATTCAGTTTCCATGTATTTGACGTTATTTCCTTGGTCTTCCTACTGTTAATTTTCAGTTTGATAGCATTGTGATCTGAGAAGATGCTTTATAGTATATTATACTGGTAAACTTATGGAAATTTGTTTTGTGGTCTAAGACATGGTCTATTCTGGAGAATGTCCCATGTGCACTGGAAAAGAATGTGTATTGTACAGTTGTTGGGTTGAATGCTCTGTATACATCTATGAGGTCCAGTTGGCTGCTTGTGTTGTTAGTTCTTCTGTGTCTTTGTTAAGTTTCTTTCTGGTTGTTCTATCCATTTTTGAAAGCTGTGTATTCAAATCACCCACTATTATTGTAGATTCGTCTATTTCTTTCTTCGAATCTATTACAGTTTGCTTTATATATTTTGGAGCTCTTTCCTTGTTATTCTTCAAGGTAGCATAATATTCCATTGTGTGTATGTACCAAAGTTTGTTTTCCATTCTTCCATTGATGGGCACTTAGGCTGTCTCCATCTTTTTTCTATTGTATATAGTGCTAATATGAACATTGGTGTGCATGTATCTACTTATATTATGGCTCATATTTCTTGTGGATAAATACCAAGTAGAGGAATTGCTGGATCATAAGGTATTTCTATTTCCAGCCTTCTGAGGAAGCACCATACTGTTTTGCAGATTGGTTGGACCCTTTTGCAATCCCACCAGCAATGTAGAAGGGTCCTAGTCTGTCCACATTC
>NW_006411688.1:1506-7228 GCF_000296735.1 Chrysochloris asiatica
TGGTGAAGACTTTGGATGCACATAAGTTTTTAATTTTTAGTGTGTCCCAATCATATGCTGGAAATTTTGATGATTTCTCAGATTATGCTAGTACAATAATAATAACTAATACTTATCAAGTGCATTCTATATGTCCTTATAGTTAATCTCCCATGTGTAAGAGTTGGCTACTGTTATTGTCTCCATTTTACAGATGAGGAATCAGAAGCGTAGAAAAGTTAAGCATCTTTCTGAAGATGATTCTACAATAGACCTGGGATTTGAGCTTGGACAGCTTGATACTGGGTCCTTCTTTTTGTAAACCAAAATGTGTTGTTTATTTCAAAAAAAGGATGCAGTATTGAATATTTCCTAAACTTTTTTTGAGCATTTGATTATGAAATCCTTTTTTTTTTTTTTTTTTGAAGAAAAGAACAGTTCATGGCATTCATGTTATAAAGAGTACACTTTGAAAAACATGTACTTAGTTGTGTCTCAGAAAGAGTCAGGGACTTCCACAATCAAATAGCATGACAGTTTTAGAGCTGCAAGTCCTGATAAGAGTGAGTCGCTTGTTCTGTTATGAGAAGATGATATGTGACCTTTGGGGGATAACTTGACCTCCTTCACAATGTAATTAAGCAGCCCTAAAATTAGGCAACAAGTTACAGGTCATTAAAAATATGTTCAAAGAAAAATAGCCTGAACTTGACCTATACTCCTACAGGTAGTAGCTCAAAATACCAACAGAGAGTGAAGGAATCTTCACATCAAGTATCAATGCCATCCCCTCTGTATAGAGGGTAGTCAGGGATGGGTAACTTAGACATTGCCTACCTAAATTGAGGGGATGATAAAGACATGAAGTGACTGGCTTACAATGTTTCAAGAGGGAATTTAGTTTAAGAGTGTGTGTGGAAAGACAGAGTCCCCACTGTATAGTTTCCATCTTGTCTAGATGAGTCTGGTGAAAAGGGATGAGGACAAGAGTCTTATGATTCCATAGTGAGCAATTGTTATCATGCTAATTGCGACTGTCACAACTATAAAGGTAGAAGTTTTGTAATAAAATCAGGGACGTAGTTAATCTTACAATCCAGAAACAGAGGACCCTAGGACTATCAAGGGAGAAGAGCACAAGCAGAATGCGAGACCTTATACAGAGAAGCAGGGACACCAGAGATGGAGGCAGAGATGGGGACATGTAGAGGGGGAGCAGCTGAGAACTCTAGATTCATGAAAAGAGAGAGACTGAGAACTGGCAGCCAGGAGGCAGATTACAGAATATTCCCTTTAGTGGTATAAATTAGGAAAAAGAGCTAAAATGAATAGAGAAAAACACTGTTAACTGATGGTACACAGAAGGGATGATAACCATTGTAATGAAACAAAGTATATGATTTGTTGAATGTAAAACTGATAATCTGCCCTGTAAACTTTCACTCAATTAACAATAAAAACTTAAAAAAAAAAAAAAAAAACACACGAAAAAATAGCCTATACATGAACTTTATTTGTAATAGCCCAGAATAACATATCCTTTCTTGGGTAAATGGTTAAACAAACTTTGGCACATTCATGTCATGGAATACTATTTGTCAATAAAACAGAACAAACTATTGATACTTGCAACAACCTGGATGAATTCCAGAGAATGATGCCTGTGGAATCTTGTGATGGAAATGTTCTATACATTCTATGAATGTTCTGTCTGTATCAGTGTCTTGGTTGTAAACGTATTACAGTTTTGCAAGATGTTACTATTGTGAGGTATTGGGAAAATTGGGTAAAAAATACACTGGATGTCTCATTATTTTTTACAACTACTTTTGAATCTATATCTCAACATCAAAAAGTTTACTTAAAAGCAGGACATATGTTGCTATATCTGAGTTGAAGTTTCCCAGACCAAAATGTCCATATTCATATCATGAATAAAAGTATTTGTGGTAATACATTATAATCTTTATTCATCACTCTGATACAAAAGTAATGACTTTAATTTTCAGATGGGTTGTTTTTGTTGACTTTTAAAAATTGCAATATCATTGAGCATTTTTGAATGCTAAAAGCAATTACTTGAACCAAGCTTAAGTTTACCTGGAAAAATTATTTTCATAACCTCCAGTAGATATTAAAGATTTTCATAATTTAATATAGCTCTTGCAGACAAGGGAAAGATAGCCTTTATTCATAAATATTTGACTTAGGGAAGGTATACATACTCATATATACTCCTCCATCTCCTTCGACCTCACCTGACTAATCTCTGCAGATGTTTTGAAGAAAATCACTTTTAAAATATTCCTTGTATATGTACAAGTTAAAAAATGGAAGAAAGGAAAACAGCTGTAAAAGCAAGAACTAAACTCATTTTAAAGTTTTACCTGTGGCAGTCTTTGTAAAGCTTCAGAGTACTGACTTCAACGGTAAGACTCTCAAGTGCAGCTAGTCTGCACTGTTGTTTGTTTTTGTTGTTGTTGTTAAGTGATGTACAGTTGTTCCTACTCATAGCTACACAGGGTTTTTGAAGAGCAGTTGGTGGTTGGATAATGCTTATTCCTCATTCTTCACATCTCCATAGTATGTAGGGCATTTCCATGTCACTCTGCTAAAGGAAAAGGTATGAAAAAGTGGGTATCTTAACAACAATAATGTGTATGTGATTGTTATTAAGTGCTGTTCAGTTGGTTCTGACTCATAGCAACCCTGTACACAGTTACTAGTGAACTTGAACTGCCAACATTGCAGTTTAAACCGACTTTACAACCGAGTGTGTTATTCTACAGTGCCACAACAGGACTCCATATGTGATTAGAATCACATAAAGAAAACTGGTAAAAGCAAACCACACAAAATATTTAGAGACAAATTTCAAAGGACTGATTGAGAAGACAAAGTCAAGTACTATAATGAAATGAGCAAAAACCTGTAGTAAGAAAACCAAAAGAGAAGAAAATGCTTAGTTTTTCTAAAGCTGAATGAACTGAAGAAAAATTTCAAGCCTCAACTTACAATATTGAAGGATTTTATGAGCAAAATATTGAATGGTGTCGAAAGCATCAAAAAAAGATGGAAGGAATACACAGTCACCATACCAAAAAAAAAATGGTTGGTGTTCGACCATTTGAAGTAATAGCATATGATCGAGAGCCAATGGTACTGAAGGAAGACCTCTAAAGTGCACTGAAGGCACTCATCTATGCCAAAAAATTTGAAAGACAATTGACAACTGATTGGAAGAAATCCATATTTGTGCCCATTCCAAAGAGAGGTAACCCAGTGGACTGCAGTAATCATCAGACAATATCAATATCGTATACAAGTAAAATTTGCGAAAGATAATTTTTAAATGACTGCAACAGTACATTGACAGGGAACTGCCAGAGGCTCAAGCAGGATTTAGATGAGGGTGGGAAATGATGTCAGATGGATTTTGGCTGAAAGTAGAGAATACCAGAAGGATGCTTCATTGCTATGCAAAGGCTTTAGATGGTGTGGCTCATGACCAGATATGGACAACATTGTGGAGAATGGATATTCCGAAAGGCTTAATTGTGCTCATGAGGAATCTGTACATAGACCAAGAGGCAGTTTAAACAGAACAAGGAGACAGTGAATGGTTTAAAATCGGGAAAGATGCGCACCACGGTTGTATTCTTTCACCATACTTATTTAGTCTGTAAATAATCTGAGAGGATGGATTACATGAAGAAGAATGTGACATCAGGATTGGAGGAAACTCATTAGTAACTGTGATATGCAAATGATACAACCTTGCTTGCTGAAAGTGAAGAGGACTTAAAATACTTACTGATGAAGATCAAAGACCACAGCCTTCAGTATGAGATACACCTAAATGTAAATATAAAAATTCTCACTACTGGATCAATAAATAACATCATGATAAGTTCATAAAAGTTTGAAGTTGTCAAAGACTTCATTTTGCTTGGATCCACTATCAACACTCATGGAAGCATCAGTCAAGAAATCAGATGACGTATTGCACAAGACTTCTTTAGTGTCCAAGAAAAAAATATCTACTTGAGGACCAACGTCAAGAGAAAAAAGTCCACTTGAGGACCAACATGAGCCCGATTCCCAAGCCTTGTACTTTCAATAGTTTCATATGAAAATACAAGGGTGAAAGTGAGACAATGAATAAGGAAAACCATAGACAAATTGATGCATTTGAGTTGTAGTGTTAAAGAAGAATGTTGAAAGTACCATGGAATGCTAGATGAATAAACAAATCTGTGTTGGAAGAAGTATAGACAGAATCCTCCTTAGAAGTCAGAATGGCAAGACTTCGTCTCTCATCCTTCAGACTTATTATCAGGAGGGACCAATCCCTGGAGAAAACATCATGCTAGGTAAAGTGGAGGGTCAGCAAAAAAGAGGAAGACCCTCAACAAGATGGACTGGCACAGTGGCAGCAGCAATGGGCTCAAGTGTAACAACAATTGTGAGGATTGTGCAGGCCTGAGCAGTATTTCATTCTGTGTGTCTAAGGTCGTTATGACTCAAAACCAACAACAACAAGGTCCATCTTTGTTATATGTAGTTGTGATATATGTTAGGTTCTTTTCTGTGGAATAATTTGTTGTTTGAAAATAGACAAATTATCCATTCTAATGCAAATCTATATTAACAGATAAAGAGTACTTTTAAAACTCATCAGTACACTATACGGATGAGGAAAGAATCAGTGTTCTTGAGGTAGGTAAACAGGAACTACACAAATTCAAACACAAAAGAATGTTTTATATTATGCAAGAAATGGAGATAATATAAAAATCTAATGGATATGTGATTCGAATCTTACAAAGTCAAAATATGTAGAAATAATGGTTAAGAGTTTTTAAAAATAGTAATAATAAAAGATATCAAACCAAGGAATTAAACTCAGAAAACTCCAAGGATAATATTAAAAATGTATATACATTGCATTGAAAATTCAGGAAGACAAAAGTAAAGAGACAATCTCGAAGGACATAAGAGAAAGAAATCTAAAGGGACATAAATGGGACCTGCTGTATTCCAGCCGTAAAACTAAGAAGTGACATCTCTAAAGTACTGAAATGGAAACAAACAAAATGATCAATTCAGAATTCTATGCCAATGAAAACAGGATTCAAGAAGGGAAGAAAAATCTGAAGAAATTCATTTAACAGCAGACTGTACCTGGAGACAGGTATAGGGAGAGTGTGTGATGAAAGGGTGGATTAAAATGAAAAGAGTAAAGTGTTGGAAGTGATGGAAATGTTCATTATCTTAATTATGGTGATGGTTTCCACAGGTGTAGGAATAGCTCAGAACTCATTGACCAGAACTGTACAATTTAAACATGTATACATTATTCTACATCAGTTACACTACAATAAAGTTGTTAACTACTTTTCAAAGTCTTGAAATGTTGCATTTTTTCAATATATATTGTTGTTGTTAGATACCATCGAGTTGGTGTCAACTCATAGCGGCCTTATGCACAGTAGAATGGAACCCTGCCCGATCCTGGGCCAACCTCATTAATGTTGCCATGCTTGAGCCCATTGATGCTGTCACTTGGCCATTGCATCTCACCGGGGGTCTTCCTGTTTTTCTCTGACCTTCCACCTTACCAAACTTGATATCCTTCTCCTGTGACTGGTCCCTCCTGACAATATGTCCGAATGTGGAAATCATCGGACAATCTCTTTTGATATCCCATGAGAGTAAAGTTTTTCTAAAGGTAATACAGAAA
>NW_006411688.1:7813-10041 GCF_000296735.1 Chrysochloris asiatica
CCAACCTTTTTATTATGAACTGAGTGAAGGTTTATAGAGCAGATCATCAGTTTTTACATTCAGCAAATTGTATACTTCATTTAATTTCAGTAATTGCAATCTCCTCTGTGTAACATAAGATATTCCACTTACTCTCTGTGATTCTTGTTGTAGTTCTTACTTCTTTTCCAGCCCCTCTGATTTTTGTCATTAGGTAAATGCTGCCTTTCTGACCTTGGATGGTTGACCAGTCTGTGGTGTACATTCCTTACTAGTGTTGTTATCTCCGATCTACTGCTTGACTGGTGTTGAGTCACAAAGATGAGGCCAATTCCAGACCTTTAGGATGACCAAGATCCAGAGTCTCAACTTCCTCCATTCTCTTTTTGCCCAGTAAACCTTATCTTTTCTTATAATTTTGAGCTTTGTTCCACATTTTCTCCCATTCTATCCAGGACCTTCTAATAAGATCACAGTCAGAGCAGTTGGTAGCAGTAGCTGGGTACTATTTACTTCTTCTGGCCTCAGGGTCGTGGATTTTGATGTGCATGTGTTCCATTAATAGTAATTAATTCCATGTGTTTTCCATTTCATCACTCTTCATTCCTCTGAATTGGGAGAAATCAGTTATAGTACCTCAGATTGCTGCTTATGAGCTTTTAAGATCCCAGTTGCTGCTCACAAAAAAGTAGGATGTAGAACATTATATTTGAGGACTACCCTATGCCATTTGACAATGGTGTCCCTGCAAGACTATGTTCCTGAGCCCCAAGTCCAGCAATTGATTGCCTCAAGGTGTTAGATAATGTCAAAGAAGTTTTCATAATTTTGTTCCCTGTATGTATGTATGTATCAGAGCCCCTAAATTTGTCCTTATTTTTTCACTGATGATCTGTATAGGTCTAGGTTTTATGTTTACGTCTTTAATCCATGTTGAGTTTATTTTTGTATATAGTGTGAGGAATGGGTCTTGTTTCATTCTTCCACAAAAGGATTTCCAGTTTTGCTGGCATCATTTGTAGAAGGGATTCTCTCTTCCTCATTTGATGTGTTTTTGCCATTTGTCAAAGATCAACTAAACACAGGTGGATTCATGTACTTCTGGGTTTTTAATTATGTTCCATCCATCTATGTGTCTTTAGTTGTTCTAGTACTGGGCTGTTTTGTCTACTGTGTCTGTGGAGTAGGTTTTGAGATCAGGAAGTAAGAGGCCTCCTACTTTGTTATTCTTCAGCATTCTTTGTTTATCCAGGTTCTCTTTCTTTTTAATATAAAGTGAATATAATTGGTTTTCCATTTCTTTAAAGAATGATGTTGGAATTTGGATTTGGATGGCATTATATCTATAGATTGTTGTGGGTAGAGTTGACATTTTTCTAGTAATAAGTTTCCCATCCAAAAGCATTCCCCACTCATCTCTTAGTTTGCTATATTGTGTTAGGTTCATGTTGCTGTGATGCTGGAAGCATTTTAAACACCAACATGGCTAATCTTGGTGGAGACCTTTTAGAGGAGCTTCCAAACTAAGACAGATTAAGTAGAAAGAAAGACATATTCTTCTGAATGTTTAGCTACTAAAAACCTCATGAGTAGCACTAGAAATTGTCAGATATAGTACCAGAAGATTAGAACATGAATAGCAGAAGAATGTTGTAAAATATAGTGCCAGAAGATAAGTCCCTCAGGCTGGGAGACACTCAAAATACCACTAGGCAAGAGCTGTTTCCTTCTAGTAGAATTGACTATGATGACATGAATGGTGTAAAGCTTTTGGGACATTCATTTGCTAATGGGAAACAAATAAAAAATGAGAAGAAACAGCTCTAAACATCCACAATAATGAGAACATGTAGTGTATGAAGTATGAACCTAGGAAAATTCTAAGTTGTCAAGAATGAAATGGAACACATAAAGATTGATCTCATAGGCTGAAATGGACTAGTATTGGCCATTTTGAATCAGAAAATCATATGGTTTACTATGCTAGTAATGAAGAGAAATGGGAGTCATATTCATCACCAAAAAGAACATTTCAAGATCTGTGTTAAAATACAGTGCTGTCAACCTTGGAACAACGGGGCTCTGACATACAGGAATTGAGACATGGTTCGAATGGGGAAGAAGAGGGAAATAATGTTTAGATGCTTGGCTGTCTTTTGAATCTTGGCTTTCCTTGAATTGCATTCTAAAATAGACACTGGAAGGGGAGAGAAAGGAGTAGCTAGAAATATCACCATAGAAAGCTTGTA
>NW_006411689.1:0-1067 GCF_000296735.1 Chrysochloris asiatica
GCTACTGGCTCTGTGCTGCCATGGGCCCTAGAAACAAGATCTGGGAATTGGAGGACAATATCATTGTTGATGTACTGAAGCAGGAAGTTATCAGCAGTGGGTAGCAAGGCAGAGCTGTCCTAGTGCACCTCTCTGGCATGGGCTGCTGATGGCCAGACTCTGTTTGTCGCTGGTGACCATCAGCAATCAGTAGAAATTTATGGCAAATCTTTGGTGGTGGTGGTAGTGTGCCATGGAGTTGGTTCTAACTCATAGCAACTTTGCACAGGGTTTCTGAGGTTGTAAATCTTTATGGAAGCAGAAAGTCTCATCTTTCTCCCTTGAAACAGCTGGTAGTTTCAAACTGCTAACCTTGAGGTTAGCAGCCCAATTCTTAACCACTACACAACCAGAGTTCTATGGCAACACTTTAGAAATTAATAAACTGGCTTTTATAACATTCAAAAAAAAGGAACTTGAAATAAGCAGAAAGAAAGTGGTCATTAAGAAGACATGAAGAAAGAAAAGACCAAAATGGATGTCAGAAGAGACTCTAAAAGTTACTTTCTAATGTAGAGATGCTAAAGCAAATGGAATAAATAAGGACATAAAGGAGCTGAAAAAAATTTAAAAGCGTATCTAGAGAAGGCAGAGTTAAATATTATAATGAAATGTGCAAAGATCTGGGGTTAGAAAAACTAAAGGGAATAACATACACAGCTTTTCTTAAGCTGAAAGCACTGAGGGAAAAATTCAAGCCTTGCTTGCAATTCTTTGAACAAAGTATTGAATGGTTAATAAATCACCAAAAGAAGATGGAAAGACTACATAGAGTCATTTTGTCAAAAAAAATAGCCTATATTTAACCACTTCAAGAGGTAGCATATGATCAAGAACCAATAGTACTGAAGAAAGAAGTACAAGATTCACCAAAGGCACAGGCAAAAAAAAAGCACTGGGAAGTGGTGGAATACAAATTGAAAAAATTCAAGAAACTGAAGCAGCACTGGAGACACTCAATAATTGATGTGAGGAAGTTTGGAAGACAGATACATGACCAACTGATTGGAAGAGATCCATATCTGTGC
>NW_006411689.1:3608-4517 GCF_000296735.1 Chrysochloris asiatica
TAAAGATTTGCAGCCTCAGAAACCCTGTGCAGTGTCACTATGAGTTGGAATCGACTCCACGGTACTTAACAACAACAACTATTACAAATCCATGAGCTTTAGGATGGACTCTATGCATCATAAAAGAGGAAATATAATTAAGCACAAAATGTAACTATTCAAAAGGCTAGAAATATTAACAGTCTCATTGAAAAAGAATCCTGTGAGGTCCATGTGTATAGTCATCCTTTATATTGTTTAAAAACAGTGTTTTCAATGAAGAAGTCTTTGGTCTTGTTAAATTTGTTTCTCTCATCAAAGCTGTATTTTGTAATTACTGGTCTTTCCTCTTTGTTTCCATCCTTTGCATTCCAATGACCAGTAATTATCAATACATGTTGATTAAATTTTTTATCTATTTCCAGCTGAAGAAGTTGGTAGAACAATTCAATTTCCTCATAACTTGTTCTGTTGTGGCACTGTAGGCTAAGCACTGGACTGCTACACACATAGTCAAACTCACCAGCCAGTCTTTGGAAACCCTATACAGGGTGGCTATGATTCAGAACTGATTCATGTCACTTAACAACAACAACAACTTTAGTGGAGTCCTGGTGTGGCATTGCTGGATAAGGTCTGGACTGCTAACCACAATGTCAGTACTTTAAACCCACCGATTGCTCTATAGTTGGTCGCTATGAATCAGAACTTACAGGATGAAACTTAACAACAACAAAAGATTTAGTGGTTTGTGTATAAATTTGGATAATCATGGTATTGACTGGTCTTCTTTGTAGGCATAGGGATATTAGCCCATCACTGACAGCACTATACTTCAAGATATGAAACTTTCATTTTTATGATGAATGTGACCTCATTTCTCTTCAATTTGTCATTCATGCATAGTAAACCTTATCATTGTCACATTCA
>NW_006411689.1:5887-6867 GCF_000296735.1 Chrysochloris asiatica
GGTTCACAGCCTGATTCGTAACCACTACACCAAAAATACTGATAGAGATGTGGATACAAGTATAGATACAGATACATATTTTTGATTATTCAATATAAAAAAAGACAACAACCAAAGAATATTTGGAATATTCTACCACATGAGAGAATAGGTATCAAAACAAGTATTCTGAATTTATTATTTCTCATTATGTTGATATCAAGATTAAATGAAAAATATAAATAATGTTTTTGAGTATTTGGAAAGAAAATAGAAAAATAAATCGCAGGCAAGCTCCATTAAGGGAGTTTACTCATTTATGAAAATTTAAGTGAAAATAAGCTTGACTTTGCAACACTATACAGTTGATACAAGCATATGTGTTTGATAAATTTCAAGAAACACTAAGCTGAAACTCGTTCTTACTTCTTCCCTTTCCTTCTTTTCATTTCCAATAAGTTAGAAAGTCTTGCTGACTGTATCTTATACCTTTTTAGAAACCTTCTACCAACCCTGTTTCTCCTGGCTTTGGGCTACTTCAAGTGCTCATTATCTTTTAGTTCCAGAGCTTAAACTCTGGCCTCTATTGTGACAATCCTCCACTGTGCTGCCAAGGTGAGTGCTCTGAAATGGAAATGTGGTCATACCTGTGTAATTTACATCTGTCATTGACTTCTCAAAGCTGAGTTTAAAGAAAAGTCTTTTTGGAAATACAAACGAATTCATAGTGACTACTTTTTCTTGCTTCTCTGGCTCATCTCTTGTCAGTGCTATCTACAGAAACTTTCAGCCGCAAATATACTGAATTGTTTCTCATTGTTCAAAAGGTCCTATGATTTTTCATGAGGCTGCATATTGCATCTGCTGTTGTCATTTCCTAGCACATGTTCCTTCACTCCTCAGTTCCAAAACGTGCAACTCATTTATCTTATATTCAACTGTATTTATTCTAATGTTCATAATTAATTTATGAACATTAACATTTTCCTAGAAAAAAAAAA
>NW_006411689.1:8817-10028 GCF_000296735.1 Chrysochloris asiatica
CAGCAGCAGGATTTCAAGAACACTTGGTGAAGCAGCAGTAAAATGCTATTCTGCTAAGGAAAAAGCTGAAAATTCAAATTCACTCTGAGGCATCAGAGGAGAAAAATATAACAATCTATTCTAATGAAGATTGTTGTTGTTGTTGAGTACCATCAAGTTGGTTCCAACTCAGCAACATTTCTCAACACTGTCCAAGCCTGTACCATTCCCAGAATTTAGTTAAGCTTAAGCTTATTGCTGGTGTCACTGTGTCACCATCTGATTGGTGTCTTCCTCTTTTTTTTCACTTATTCTCCAGTCTATGTAGCATGATGGACTTCTTCAGAGACTTGTCCATCCTGATAATGTGCCCAAAGTATGAGAGACAAAGTCTTGCTATCCTGGCTTCTAAAGAACATTCTGGCTAAACTTCTTCCAACACAGATTCATTTGATCTTCTAGCAGTCGATGTTTTTTTTTGTTTTGTTTTTTAATATTCTTTTCTAAAACCACAACTCAAATGCATCATTATTCTATGGTCTTTTTTACTCACTGTCCATTTTTCACTGCAAATGAGGTCATTGAAAGTATCATGGTGTGAGTCAGCCATTCTTTAGTCCTCAAACTGACATGTTTACTCTTGAACACTTTAAAGAGGTCTTGACAGCAGTTTGACCAAATCCAATACATCATTTTATTTCTTAATTGCTGCCTCCATGAGTGTTGATGATTGATCTGAGAAAAAAGAAGTCTTTGACAACTACAATTTTTATTTCCCCATATATCTTGATGTTATTTATGGGTCCGTGGTGAGGATTTTTCTTTTCAATGCATTGAGGTACAACCCATGCCAAAGATCCTTGTCTTTATTTTTGTTTGCCCATTTCAAAGAGATATGAGTCAAAGTAATTCAGAAATCATTGCACAATAACATTAGTATTGCATGCAAGTAATTTTTGCTGAAGATAATTCAAAAGCAGCTGCATTAGTACATTAATAGAAAACTTCCAGTGGTTAAAGCTGGATTCAGATGATGGTGTGGGAAAAATGATATCATTGTTGATGTCAGTTGGATCTTGACAGAGAATACCAGAATGATGTTTACTTGTGCTTTATTGACTATAAAAATGCTTTCCACTCTGTCAAGATCCAACATTTGGAGACTAAGTATCCAGAAAACTTAACTGTGTGTTTGAAGAATCTGCACATAGACTCAGAGACAGTTGTTGGGA
>NW_006411690.1:0-1155 GCF_000296735.1 Chrysochloris asiatica
TTTGCACACTTTGTTGTGATATTTGGCTTTATCTTCTCAAGCTGACCTTTAAAATTTTCTGTTTAGCTCTTGGACCCCCTCAGTTCTTCCACTTGCTTTAGCATCTCTATGTTGGAGAGCAAGTTTCAGTGTCTCTTCTGACATACATTTTGACCTTTTCCTACTTTCTTGTCTTCTTAATGACTTTTTGCTTTCTTCATGTATGATGTTCTTTTAGGTGCATGGATAGTATCCTATCACAGACAACATTGTACTTCAAGACAGATCTTGAAGTGTTCTTTTTGATGATGAATGTGATGCCATTCTCGTCAATTTGTTGTTACTTGCATAGCAAACCTTAGGACTGACTGATTCAAGATGGTTGATACCAGTCCACTTCAGTGCACGAATGCCTAGTATATCAATTTTTATGTATTCCATTTCATTTTTGACAACTTCTTACTTTTCTAAATTCATATATTCCATGTCCTGATTATTTTCAATGCTTGCAGTGATTTATCTTCATTTTGAGTTGTGGCCCATCAGCAAATTAATGTCTTGAAAGCTTTTACTTCCTTCCAATCATTAAGGTCAATTTTACTTTGAGGAAACAATTCTCCTCCCATCATATTTCATGTGTCTTCCAACCTGAGGGGCTCATCTTCGGACACCATATCTGACAATATTCTGATGCCATTCATAATATATCAATATCCAATATTCTGTTGTTATCTGACAGTGTTCCACTGCTATTCATAAGGTTTTCAGTGAGTAGCCATTCAGGAGTAGTCTGCCTCTCCTTCTTGTCTTCCTACTCTGTTTTCATTTAGAAGCTCTACCGAAACCTGCCCACCATGGATGACCCTGTTTGTATTTCAAATACCAGTGGCACAGCAACACTCAAGTCAACACTCAAGTCAACACTCAAGACCTGGCGATCTACTTCTATAAACATGGGCCAGTATTTCATTTTGTTATACATAAGATTGTTTGAGTCAGGACAGACTCAGTGGGCACCTAATAATTGCACTTGAAATGTTAAAGGCAAATATAAATTATTTCAGGTAAGATTAAATCAGGTAATGTTGAAGAAGCAAGTCAACAATATAAAATCTTCCACAATCCAAAGATAACCAGAATTGACTTTTTGGTATGTTTTTTTTCCTACTTATGTAT
>NW_006411690.1:1556-3338 GCF_000296735.1 Chrysochloris asiatica
TCCTCAAGCTGACATCTTTGCTCTTAGAAAAATTATTTTTATCAATGACAAAGACTGAACTTCTAAAAGTTTTTCAATCTGCATTGCCTAATTGTTTTTAAAAAGGGTTACCAAGTCTGTATTTCTAGTAACAATAGGTATAAATGCCAATCTCAATAGACCTCCATCAGCATTGAGTACTATAATTTTTAACTTTGCCACTCTGATAGATTAAATCATGGCATCTCATTGTATTTGCTATTATTTTACTTACTAGTAAGATTGATTTTTTTCCCTGTATTTTGGGGTTTGGTTTTTGTGTGTGTGTATTTTCCTCCTGTGCAGTATATGTCCTTGATCCATTTTTCCATAGGAACTTTAATATTTTCAAGAGAATTTGACATATGGCAACTTCTTTGTACATATGTGACAAGGATAAAAGAAAAATAAAGTAAATCATAAATGTCTGTTTGTAGTTGGCAGTTAGCTCTGCTGATTGGAGTGATGTATGTTTAGAAGAATAGAGGCTAAATTGACATTCATAGGAAAAGACAGAGACATATAAAGAAACACTATTTGGAAACATAGAGATATCTAATATAAAGTGAAGTCACTTGCTAGTAGAGAAAAGAAGAAGAAAAGGAAAACCGCAACACAGGCTGTAGCTTGGGGAAAAGATATGAGCAGTTTCTCTGTTTAATGAGATTTTTGTTGAGAACAGATAGAATTTTTAGTAAATTATAGTGTGTTTTAGGCAATGTAACTTCATATATGCCACCATCTTTGTCCCTATAAACATAATGAAGCTATCTTTAATAAAGCATCTACATTATAGGCTAAAGTATTGGAGGTGAATTTCTGTTTCTTCTGGATATGTCACTGGGCTAGGAGGGATCTTAAAGGGGTTAAAGCAGACATGGGTTTTTTTGGTTTTGTTGTTGTTTTTTTTTCACTTTTTTAAGTTTTTATTGTGAATTATGTGATAGTTTACATGGGAGAACACCAGCTTTACATTCATCCTAACATATTTCATTTCATTACAATGATTACAATCCCCTCCAGCTGTCATCAAACAGCCAAAGGGTACACCTCACAGTCCTGCTCCCGGCCATCAACACATAGCCCCTCTCCCTCCCTGAGTACAGAGTCCCCAGCTGCTCCATCTCTCCATGTCATCATCACTGCTTCTTTGGGTAGGGTCCCGCACTCCGCTCTTCTCATTTGATGGTCCCAGGGACCTCCGCTACTGGACTGCAAAATCAACCACTCTCTTCTTTTTGTTACAAAACATCTAGCTTTACATTTCTGACTCTCACAGTTAGTCCTGATAGCAATTATTCACTATTGCACTACAAGGGTCTTATCCCCATCTCATTTCATCAACCCCATCCTGACAGATTGGAAGCCACTCAGTGGAGATTCTAACATTCCTGCACCCTCTGGAACTAGGCTCCCTCTTGAAAGCTTATAAGTCAGTCACTTCTTGCCTTTGTAGCATCCCCACACACACATACATTTTGGGTAGCAAATGTATAAGTTGCCCATCCTGTCAACCCTGCATACCGAGGGGGTGGGAGTGATCCTTGTTGTAAGTATCTGTTCCCTCTTTTGAACTACTACATTCATAAGTATAGGTCAACTTCATCAAACTGTAGCAGATTACTCTTTTTTTTTTTCATCTTTCTTCTTCTAGTTCAGTTCTGATCATCCATCCATTCAAGTAAGGTCAACGGATACTATTTGCAAGTATGGGTATTCTTGTCCATCTCTCCTCACTTCATATCATCTGGACACTTCACTCTC
>NW_006411690.1:4078-5852 GCF_000296735.1 Chrysochloris asiatica
CTGTATCCCAGAGTCCTGTTGTTCAAGGATGTGCGTACATTATTATTTACCTCTGTCCCACTTAGCCCATGCAAACCTGCCTAATTATTTTCCCATCTGCCTTGTTCTTCCATTCCCCCCCTCTTCTTGTGTATTGCACCTCCCCAGCACCCAAGCTATCCTATGTCTATTCCCTACCCTATGCTCCATCTTCCCCTCCCTCCCCTCATCCCACTCCATACATAGTGGTGATCAGCAAAGATTCCCCCCCCCCCTTTAGGGTAGGTTCTTTTTCCGAATTGTTTACAATAATGGTCTTATGCAGCATTTCTGCTTTTGTGACTGACTTATTTCACTCAACATAATGTCCTCAAGGTTCATCAATATTATGCAGAGGTTTGCAGCTTCTTTGTTGTTTTTCAAGGTAGCATAACATTCCATTTTGTGTATGTACCACAGTTTGTTTCTTCTTCCATTGATGGACACTTAAGCTGTCTCTATCTTTTTGCTATTCCAAATAGTGGTACTATGAACATTGGTGTGCATATATCTACTCATGTTAAGGCCCATATTTCTTGTGGGTAAATACCAAGTAGAGGAATTCCTGGATCATAAGGTATTTCTATCTCCAACCTTCTGAGGAAGTGTTATATTGTTTTCCAGAATGGTTGAATCATTTTGCAATCCAACCAGCAATGTGGGAGCGTCCCAGTCTCTCTGCATCCTTGTCAGCATTTATTGTTCTCTACTTTTTTGATCTTTGGTGCTATTGTTGGTGAGATGATATCTCATTGTTGTTTTGATTTGCATCTCTCTGGTAGCATAGTGATTGAGAATTGGGCTGCTAACCTCAAAGTTGGCAGTTTGGAACTACCAGTTGTTCCATGGTAGAAAGATGAGGTTTTCTGCTCCTGTAAAGATTTGCAGCCTCAGAAACCCTGTGCAGGGTCACTATGAGTCGGAACTGACTCCAAGGTACTCAACAACAACAACAACAATGGCTAGTAATCGTGAAAATTTCTTCATACGTTTTTTGGCTGCCTGGATCTCCTGCTTGGTGAACTGTCTGTTCATGTCCTGTGCCTATTTTTAAATTGGGTTATATGTCTTTTTCTTGTAGAGGTGTTGTAGTTTCCTATATATTTTAGAAATTAGTCACTTGTCTGATGTGCTATTGCAAAAGAGTTTTTTCCATTCTGTGGGCTCCCTTTTTACTCTTTTGGTGAAGTCTTTTGATGCACATAAGTTTTTAATTTTCAGTATGTCCCAATCATCTATTTTGTCTATTTTTGTTTGTAATTTTCAAAATAGTTGGTGTCTGTGAATGCCCTGTATTAGAGCACACACATTTAACCCTATTTTTTCATTGATGGCCTTTGTAATTCTGGGATTCACATTTAGGTCTTTAATCCATGCTGAGTTGGTTTTTATAGGGGTGGGATAAGATCTAGTTTCAATCTTTTGCATATCACTTTCTGGTTCAGCCAGAACCATCTGTTGAAGAGATCATCTTCTCCCCATGCAATATACTTATTTACTTTGTCAAAAATAAGTTGGTTGTATGTGGATGTTTAAATTTCTGGATTCTCAGTTCTGTTCCATTGATGAATGTATCTTTCATTGTACCAGTACCAGGCTATTTTGACCACTGTAGCTATGTAGTAAATTTTGAAATCAGGGAGTGAGAGGTTTCCAACCTTGTTCTTCTTCTTAAGCAGTGCTTTGCTTATCCTGGGTCTCTTTCCCTTCCATATAAAGTTTGTAATTGTTTTTTCCATCTCTTTGAAGAATGTCA
>NW_006411690.1:5998-6525 GCF_000296735.1 Chrysochloris asiatica
TTTCTCTGGTTACATTTATTACTAGCTATTTCATCCTTTGGGCAGCTATTGTAAATGGTATTGTTTTCCTAATATCCTTTTCAATGCTGTCATTGTTACTATAGAGGAATCCAACTGATTTTTGTATGTTGATCTTATACCTTACCACTTTGCTAAATCTTTTTTTTACTGAATCCTTGGGGTTTTCTATGTAAAGGATCATATCGTATGCAAATAGAGAGAGTTTTGTTTCCTCTTTGCCAATTTGGATGCTTTTAATTTCCCTGTCTTACCATATAGGTCTGGTTAAGACTTCCAAAACAATATTTCATAGGAGTGGAGACAAATGGCATCCTTGTTTAGTACCTGTTAACAAGGGGAAGTCTTTCAGTTTCTCTCCATTTAGAGTGATGTTAGCTATATGCTCTTAATGATGTCAAGGAATTTCCCTTCAATTCCTACTTTGTTGGGTGTTTTTAAGAGGAATGGATGTTGGATTTTGTCAAATACCTCTTCTGAATCAATTGATATGATCACGTGTTCTTTTT
>NW_006411690.1:9105-10428 GCF_000296735.1 Chrysochloris asiatica
CCAGTTTTCTACTTCACTCTGTGTAAGTTTAGGTAGGTTGTGTTTTTCTAAAATGCATCCATCTCTTTTAATTTCTCAAATTTGTTGGAGTACAACTCTTCATAGTATTCTGTTATTATCCTTTTGATTTCCTTTGGTTTTGTTGTGACATCACCCGTGTGGTTTCTAATGCATATCATTTGTGTCTTCTTCCTCTTTTCTTTTGTTAGGTTAGCCAATGATTTGTCAATTTTATTAATCTTTTCAAAGAAGCAGCTTCTTGTCCTATTAATTCGTTCTATAGTTTTTCTGTTTTCGATCTCATTTATTTCTGCTCTAATCACTATTATTTCTTTTCTTTTGGTGACTGTAGATTCCCTCCGGTGGTCTGTTTCTAACTGTTGGAGATGCTGTGCTAATGTGTTAGTTTTAGTTCTTTCTTCATTTTGGATGTGCACATTTATCACAATGACTTGTCCTCTCAGAACCGCTTTCACTATGTTCTAAGATTTTGTAATGTTGTATTTTTGTTCTCATTTGTTTCTAGGAAGTTTGTGAGTTCATGTTTAATTTCATGTACTACCCAGTCGCTTTTCAGCAGGGTGTTATTCAATTTTAATGTGCTCATCTTTATTTCCTTGGTATTCTTATTGTTAATTTCTGGTTTTATAGCATTGTGGTCTGGAAAGATACTTTGTAGTATTTTGATGTTTGTAAATTTATGGAGGCTTGCTTTGTGACCTAACACATGGTCAATTCTGGAGACTCTTCCATGTGCACTGGAAAAGAATGTATATTGTGTTGTTGTTGGGTTGAAAGCTCTGGATGCATCTATGAGGTCAAGTTGGTTGATTGTGCTGTTTAGTCCTCTCTAACTTTGTCAAGTTTCTTTCTGGTTGTTCTATCCCTTTTCGAAAGTGGTGTACTAAAATCTCCCACTATAATTGTAGATTTATCTATTTCTTTCTTCAATTCTAGTAGGGTTTGCTTTATATATCTTGATGCTCTTTCACTGGGAGCATAGATATTTATTATGGTTATGTCGTCTTGCATAATTGACCCTTTGATCATGAGATAGTGTCCTTCTTTATCTCTTATGCTGATTTTTGTCTTAAAGTTTACTTTATAAGAGATTAGGATTGCCACTTCTGCTTATTTTTCAATGCTGTTAGCTTGGTATATTTTTTTCCATCCATTAAATTTAATCTGTTTTTGTCTTTGTGTGTAAGGTGTATCTCTTGCAGGCAACAAATTGAAGGAACTTGTTTTCTTATCTATTCTGCCACTCTCTGTCTCTTCACTGGTGCATTTAATCCATTGACATTCAGTGTAATTATCCATAGG
>NW_006411691.1:0-461 GCF_000296735.1 Chrysochloris asiatica
CAATAAAGGCACGAAGTGATTGGCTTACAAGGTTTCAAGAGGGAGTTCAGTTTAAGAGTGTGGGGGAAAGAAAGAGTCCCCACTGAATAGCTGTCATCTTGTCTAGATGGGTCTGGTGAAGAGATGGGGATAAGTTTCATAAGATTCAATAGCGAATAACTGTTATCATGACTAATCACAACTGTCATAATTGTAAAGGTAGAAGTTTTGTATCAAAAAAAGGGGAGTGGTTAATCTTACAGTCCAGAAACAGAGGACCCTAGGACCATCAAGAGAAGAACGCACAAGCAGAATATGGGACCTTATCCAGAGAAGCAGCAGCACCAGCAATGGAGGCAGAGATGGGGGCACGGACAGGTGTTGGGGTTTTCCCTCGACATAGTTGTCACGTGTGTTTGGTTCATGAGGAGGGGAGATCCAGTGGCGATAGGGATAGCGAAAGAATACACAGACAAACAGAA
>NW_006411691.1:2584-10332 GCF_000296735.1 Chrysochloris asiatica
TAGAAGAATTGATGCTTTTGAGTTAATGGTGTTGTAGGAGAATCTTGGAAGTGCCATGGGCTGCCAAAAGAACCAACAGATCTGTACTGGAAGAATTGCAGCCAGAGTCCTCCTTGGAGGCCAGGTTGGCCAAACTGGTCTCTCAGACTTTGGACATATTGTCAGGAGGGACCAGTCATTGGAGAAGGATAACATGTTTGGTAAGGTCAGGGAAAAAGAGGAAGACCCCCAGCAAGTTGGCCCAGGATTAGGTAGTGTTTCATTCTGCTGTGCTTAAGGTCGCTATGAGTCAGCACCGACTCCATGGTACCTAACAACAACAACAACACCTTAACAATAAATATTAACTCAGAAAACTAAAAAAATAATAATAATAAAGCAACACTGCTCTGCTGGTAGTGCCTGAAGTTTGGAATTACATTTCCTCAGTTTTATGTTGGCTCCAACGATGATTTCTAAAACATCTCCAAGGAAATTGTTTTGAATCAGGCTGTAAACCGCAAGGTCAGCAGTTGGAAACTACCAGCTGTTTTGTGGGAGAAAGATGAGGCTTTCTGCTCCTGTAAAGATTTAGAGCCTTAGAAACCCTGTACAAGGTTGCTTTGAGTCAGAACCGACTCAATGGCACATAACAACAACAACAACAGAATAGCTTTTAAGAATCACTAAATTTTATCAAGATGTTTAGAAGTAAACTTGATTGTTGCTGCTGTTGTTAGGTACCATGCAGTTGGTTACAACACAACGAAACACTGTCTGCTCCTGCATCATCCTCTCAATTGCTGATATGTTTGATCCCAATGCTGTTGCCACTGTGTCAGTCCATTTCCTTGTGGGGGTCTTCCTCTTTCTGGTTGCACCTCCACTTTACCAAGCTTATGTCCTTTTGCAGGGACGGATTCCTCCTAATAACATGTGCTAAGTATAAAAGATGAAGTCTTACCATCCTGACTTCTAAGAAACATTCTGGCTGTACTTCTTTCAACACAGATTTGTTTCTTCTTCTGGAAGTCCATGGTATTTTTAATACTCTTTTCTAACATGATAATTCAAATGAATCAATTCTTCTTTGGTCTTCCAATTTTCACAAGCATATGAAACTATTGAAAAGAACATGGCTTAAATCAGGCATACCTTAATCCTCAAATTGATACCTTTGCTCTTGAACATCTTAAAGAGGTCTTGTGCAGCTGATTTGCTTAATGCAGTATGTTGTTTGATTTCTCTACTGCTGTTTCCATGAGTGCTGATATTGGATCCAAGCAAAATGAAGTCTCTGACAACTTCAATCTTTTCTCCATTCATAATGATATTACTTATTGATTAAGGTGGGAGGATCTTTGCTTTCTTTACACTGAAGTGCAATCTATATCGAATACTGTAGTCTTTGATCTTTATCAGTATTTTGAGTCCTTTTAACTTTCAAAATGAAAGGTTGCATCATCTGCATATGACAGGTTGTTAATGACTCTTCCTCTAATACTGATGCCAGGTTCCTACTCATTTAATCCAGTTTCTCAGATTATTTGCTCAACATACAGATTGAATGAGTGTGGTGAGAGGATATAGCTGTGGCACACACCTTTCCTGATTTCACTCCATTCAGTATTCTCTTGTTCTGTTCTAACAGCTGCCTCTTAGTCTGTGTACAAGTTCCTCATGAGCACAGTAAAGTGCTCTGGAATAGCCATTCTTCACAATGTTATCCATAATTTGTTCATGATCCACAGAGTCCAAAACCTTTGCATAGTCAATAAATCACAAGTAAACATCTTCCTTATATTCTCTGGTTTTATTCAAAGTCCATATGATGTCAGCAGTGATATCCCTAATTCCATGTCCTCTTCTGAATCCTCCTTGAATTTCTAGCAGTTCCCTGTCAATGAGCACTTGCAGTAGTTTTTGAACTATCTTGAGCCAAATTTTATTTGTATGTAATATTAATTATATTGTTTTATGATTTTTGCATGCCATTGGATTACCTCTCTTTGAAATAGGCACAAATGAGAAATAAACACTAGCATCTATTTTTATAGAGCCATGTTGGCTTAAGAAAAGCCCAAGTTATTCATACATGTCTCTTAGATAAAATTAGCTTTATTTGCAGCTATAGTCTTAGACTGTATCCTTAAGCTCACACTTTTATGAGTAAAAATCTTAGGAAAGAATGATGGAATCAGAGGATGTAGTTGGTTCCATATAAACCAGTATATATCAAATGATCCCCAAGCTCATGTTTTTGGTAGGTGGATTGAATTTTTAGATAATTTATGCACATACTTATTCATTCATAAAACACTGCTGGAGTACCTATAACCTTCTAGACTTTGAAGATATCATAATAAAAAAAGGCAGAAACAAAAATAACTTTATCTTCTATTTGTTGTTGTTAAATGCCATTGAATCATTTCAGACTCATAGCAACCCTGTACAGAGTTTCCAAGGACCAGCCAATTAGTTTGAACTGCTGACCTTGAGGTTCAAACCAACCTTGTAGTCCAGAGCATTAACTCACAGCACCACACCATTAAATTATACATAAAGCTAATTTTGTGATGTACTTTGAGATTACATAGAATTACCTGTCCCTCACTAGATCTATATTTTTGTCTCTTCAATAACACCTACACTAAAATTTTGTTTTCATCTTTTATTCTGGATTCTCTAAACATTTCTTTTATAAGTGATATCATTTCTTTTGAAACCCTCTTCAGAAAAAGTACTCATTCTATCTAGCCCCTTGTGCAGAGCCTAGGAAGCTGGACTTACATTCTTTTTCCATCCACCAATTCGGAAGCTGGACTTACATTCTTTTTCCATCCACCAATTCTTCCCTACTAAACTCTTAATTTGACAGCTTCTGTTCCACTGAAAGTCATGCCACCTAATTTTATCACTCTTTTTATATTCTCTTCTTGCCGCAGCAATTTCATACCTTATGAGACTAAAGCAATATGTGATTTATTGGTAATTGAATGCTCTTCCCTTTCTCATCCTTTTTGTTTTTATTTGCTCAATACAGGGTCACTTTCTAGAACAAATGCAGTATTTAATAACTGGTCCACAACTGGTGTGTGTAACACCCTCACAATTACGTTATCTTTCTTCCCCAATAATACTTCCCTCTCCACTTCAATAACATACTTATATGACAGTTCCCTGGATTTATTCAACACCTGGAAGAGTACAGTCTTTGAAGTCTTGATCTCCATGACTCTTCTTCTGACCACAAACACCTATCCTTCTGTACCCTTCTCCCCCTCACTCATAATGAACCATATTGTTAAAATAATTTTGAATTCTAGCTCTTTTGACCTAGTTTATTAGGCTATTTTTCTAGTTAGTTCTTGTCTGTCTTCACACCCCTTTACTTCCAAATGCACCAACTACAAATCCCACAATTTTTCTTATCTCATTATTCTGCCCAATGAAAGCATTCAATTTTTATTTAATGTTTTATTTAATGATCTGCTGTAGATACCTGGGAAAGAGTACATAATGTCTTGGATTTATTTAATTACAGAAGTAGTGTCTCCAGTCTTAGTCAACAGTTACTTTATTCTTTCTAGTAGCACCCATTCCTATCTCCCACAAAGTCTGCATCAAATTTCATTAGTCTGCTAAAACCCTCAGACCCCTTGTATCCAGTACGTAATCCAAGTGCATATTCCATTGAGAAAGAAAACACTATCAAGTAAAAATGTTCTCAGATTATATGTACATTTTCACCAGCCTTTCCCTCCTTCAAGAGAGGAAGAGGTATTTCTTCTGAATTACAACATTAGTTCTTCCACATATGTTTTTGTGGTTGCATTTCTTTCTACTTCCTTATGAATTTTGTTCCATCAACAAGCTTCATTCTTTACATCTCCATTTTATCCTCTCCCTATAAGGTTCCCAAACAGTGAACTCACAGACATGTTCACCATTTCCCCTTTCTGAAAACCCCCACATCACCCAACTTTCTCTTTCCCTTCGCCACCAAGTTATTTTCTTCCCCACTCAACTGTTGACATAATAAATCTTACTTGCCACCAATACATCTTTACTGTTCATACATATTACTCACTAAAATCTGACTTCTGACCTTCTCAAAGATCACCAGTGAAAAATTCCATTTCCTAAAACCAGTGATTCCTTTGCTGTCCTCACTCTTTGAATCTGGCTATGGTATTTCACACTATTAACCACTTCTTTCTTGAAACGATTTCTTCCTTCAACTTTAACATAGATTCTGCTCTTTTCTGTTTCTTCTCCCAAATTTTTCTTCAAATCTCACCCATACGTCACATTCTAATCTTTCTCTTAAGCTACAGACTCACATTTCCTAGACATCTTTCTCTGCTTCCCAGAAAAGTTCACCCATTGCCCTACAATGGTATACTTCTCCTTACAATTCCCCCAATAACTCAAACTGTTCCTCCTTTTGAATTCTTTTTATTACTAATTCCCTTTTTCCTTCATTATTCATACTGGAAACTATAGAATCACTCTCTCTTTTCTCTCTCTTCACTCCATTGACTCAGACCTTTGAGTTCTCTCAATTCTACCTCCAAAGCATCTTTCTGTGTCATGTGGCTCCTTACTTCTCCTTCTGACTTTCCTCATCGAGGCACAACCTTGGCTCTTTCACAGTCTTGTAGGTGACCTCTGAGAGCCCTGACTCTCTTTATTCTCGAGCTTCCTCACACTTACTACTAGATCATATTTTTCTACAACCTGAATCAAGCGATGCTGAGTTACTATGTGATGAAAGGAATACTTAACTGAATAAGAAGTTGCTCCCTTTCATTAATAAATGAGTTACTAATGCAAATGTGGGATCCTGGTGTGGTTCTGTATGGTAACAACTGGACTGCTAACCACAAGGTTAATAGTTCAAATTAAGCAGGTGATCCTCTGATACCCTATAAATGGTTGTTATACGTCAGAATTGGTTCTATAACATTTAACAACAACAATGTACATGTGACACTAATTTAATTGAAATAATTATTGCTCAGGATATTTGTAAGATCTCTGGAATTACTGAAGGATAATTAAGGACACTTAGATGTCTTGTTGTTGTTGTCTGTTGTTAGGTGCTGTGGAGTCAGGACCAGCTTAGGCTGACCTTATGCACAACAGAACAAAACACTGCCTGGTCCCATGACAACCTCACAATTGTTGCTACCCTTGAGCCCATTGCTGCCACAGTGCCAATCCATCTCATTGGGACCTTCCTTTTTCCCCCTAACTCTCCATTTTACCTAGCATGATGTCTTTCTCCAGGAACTGGTCCTTCTTAATAATATATTTGAAGCATGAGAGACAAAGTCTGGCCATCTGGTTTCTAAGGAGCATTCTGGTTGTGGTTATTTCAACACAGATTTGTTTGTACTTTTGGCATTCATTGGCACTTTTAATATTCTCCTCCAACACCATAACTCAAATGCATTAATTATTTTATGATCTTCCTTTTTCACTGTCCAACTTTCATATGCATATGAGGTTATTGAAAATATCATGGATTGGATCAGGTGCACCTTAGTCCTCCGACTGACATCTTTGCCCTTCACACTTTAAAGAGATTTTGTGCAGCAGATTTGCTAATGCAATATGACATTTGATTTCTTGATCAAATTTCCAGGAGTGTTGATAGTTGATCTGAGTACAATCAATTATTTGACAACTTCAATCTTTTCCCCATTTTGTAGTACAGTATAGGAATTCAAAAATAGGACAGCAAAACCTGTGAAGCCAGAACTCAGTAGGAGTCCTTTTTATATCCCACATTTCAAAACTTCTTCATCTTTGACAAGGTGCAGTCAAACCATTTTCTATCACTCGTTTTCATGAAAAATATTTGAGTTTTCCTTCTCTAGCAGATCTTACACAATTTTTCATCTTGTGATGCCCATGTGTATAGTCGTCTTTTATGTTGTTTACAAAAGGTGTTTGCAATGAAGAATTCATTGGTCTTGCAAAATTCTATCATGTGATCTCCAGCATCGTTTTTATCACTGAGGTCATATTTTCCAACTTTTTGCATTTAAATCACCAATAATTAACAATATAGCTTGATTACATGTTTGATCAATTTTAGACTGAAGAAGTTTGTAGAATTCTTCAATTTCATCATACCCTGCTTTAGTGGTTAGTGTGTAAATTTAAATGGTAGTTGTATTAACTGGTCTTCCTTGTGGGTGTATTGATATTATACTAGCACAGACAACGTTGTATTTCAAAACAGTTCTTGTAATGTTCTTTTTGATGATGAAGACGATGTCATTCCTCTTCAATTTGCCATTCCCAGTGTAGTAAACTATGTGGTTGTCAGATTTAAAATGACCAATACTAGTCCATTTCAGTTCATTAGTGCCTAGGATATTGATGTTTATGCATTTCATTTAACTTTTGACAACTTCCAATTTTCCTAGGTTCATACGTCTTACATTCCATATTCCATTTTTTAATGGGTGTTTACAGCTCTTCTCATTTCGAGTTGTGCCCTTACAGCAAATGAAGGTCCTTCAAGCTCTATTCTACGCTGAGGAGGCAGCTCTTATCCATTCATATTTTGAGAGTCTTCCAACCTAAGGAGCTCACCTTCCAGCACTACATCTGAAAAGATTCTGTTGATCTTCATCATGTTTCAATATTCAATATTCTAGTGCTGACAGTGATCCACTGCTACTCATGAGTTTTTCAGTAACTAAATATTCAGTAGTCCATCTTTCCTTATTCCTAGTCTGTCTTAGCTTTCAGAATCACAGCAATATTCAAGCCACCACAGTACGGAAACTGACAGACGAGTCTACAAGTTGTAAAATAAGAATGGTTGAATATGAATAAATTAAACCTTGTAATCCTCTTCAGCTCTGATTGTGAGCATTCATCAGTACATTCTATCAAAATGGCTTCTGTCCCTCAAAAAAGAGAAGGAAAATTCAGAGAATCATGTAACTACAAACTAGGTGATTACGACCTAACTATTTTCAATTGTTTCCTTTAGAAAACTCATAGATATTCTAGGTTTATGCTTTGCTTTTCTCTTTTTTATTTGGAGACCTGTAACTGTATCCTTCAAAATTTAAAGTGGCAGTTTCCATTTAAAACCAAATGTCCACCACTTATCTGTCAGTGTGTCGTACTGTGGTGGCTTATGAGTTGCTGTGATTCTGAAAGCTAAGCCACCAATATTTTAAATATCAGCAGGGTCACCAAAGGTGCACAGATTTCAGATAAGATTAAGAAGAAGGAGTGATGAACTACTTCCAAATATTTAATCACTGAAAACTTTATGAATAGCAGACAAACACTGTCAGATATAGTGCCAGAAAATAAGACCCTCAGGTTGGAAAGCACTCAAAATGTGCCTGGGGAAGAGCTGCCTCCTCAAAGTAGAGTTGATTATGATGACGCTAATGGAGTAAAGCCCATGGGAGAAAAGCCCATGGGACCTTCATTTGCTTATGGGGCACAACTCAAAATGAAGATAAACTGCTGTAAACATCCACTGAAAATCAGAACATGGAATGTACAAGTATTCTGGGAAAATTGGAAATTGTAAAAAATGAAATGGAACGCATAAATATCGATATTTTAGGCATTAGTGAGTTGAAGTGAACTGGTATTGGCCATTTAGAATCTGACAACCACATGGTTTACTATGCCGAGAACGACAAATTGAAGAGGAATGGTGTTGCATTCATTGTCAAAAAGAACATATCCAGATCATTCATGAAGTACAATGCTGTCTGTGACAG
>NW_006411692.1:0-580 GCF_000296735.1 Chrysochloris asiatica
GCATGTTTGATCAATTTCAGATTGAAGAAGTTGGTAGAATTCTTCTATTTCTTCCTCACTGGCTTTTGTGGTTGGTGCATAAATTTGAATAATAGCGGTATTAACTGGGCTTCCCTGTGGTGGTGGTGGTGGTGGTTATTTGCTGTGGACTCGGTTTTCTTATAGTGACCCTGTACAGGGTTTCCGAGACTGTAAATCTTTACGGGAGCAGAAAGCCTCACCTTTCTCCCGCAGAACAACTGGTAGTTTCGTACTGCTGACCTTGCGGTTCACAGCCCAATTTGTAACCACTACACTACCAGAGCTCCTTGGGCTTCTCTGTAGGCGCATGGATATATCCTATTACTAACACAGCATTGTACCTCATGACTGATCTGGATAGGTTCTTTTTGACAATGAATGCAACATCTTTCCTCTTCAATTTGTCATTTCCGGCATAGTAAACCATGCTGGTCATCAGATTCAAATTAGCCAATACCAGTCCATTTCAGCTCATCAATGCCTAAGATATCGATGTTTATGTGTTCCATTTCATTTTTGACAACTTTCAATTTTCCCAGATTCATACTTCATACATTCC
>NW_006411692.1:3425-4767 GCF_000296735.1 Chrysochloris asiatica
AGAAGAAGACACCCTACAAGATTAATTGACATGGTGGCTATAGCAATGGGCTCAAGCATAACAATTGTGAAAGATGGCACAGGATTGGTCAGTGTTTTGTTCTGTTGTACATGGGATCTTTATGAATCAGAGTCAACTCAACAGCACCTAACAACAACAACAACAACAACAACAACACACAGGTCATGTACAACCAGGGTAATAGCTGCCATTGGAAAATTTATAATGAAACCAAGCAGGCAATTGACTGGCTCTTAATTACCTGTTCTAATGACTGAACAGGGCAAAAACACCACAACTTCAGCTCTGTTTTCTAATTTGGCACTAAACCTAATCTCTCAGGTTAATTCCATAGTAAGTAAAGCAAAGAGTGAAAAGAACTTGCCCTGTGAAAGAAAGATATGTAAAATAAATGATAACTGGCTTTATATTTTATCAAGTGAATACAACTATTGTGTGACCTTGTTCAGATTCAGTTACCAAAGCACATAATTTACCATATTCTTCTATTTAGAAACTAACCAAAGTCTTTCCTCTTATGAAATTTGGATTTCAGTTTCAAAGAGTGAGTATTAAAAAAGTGATTGCTAAAAATGCAATGCCACATTTTGTAGCACAATGAGAACTGATTAAACGTATTTTTGATTTAAAGGTGCTTAAAGCTTCTTAGCTTTTTATTCTTATGATTAGAAACTTTTAAGATATAGGTCCTTTTTCCCTTACATAATCTGTCCAAATCATATTGGGAAGACTGAACATTTGTTGAAAAAAAAAAAATTAAAAGAACTTAAACTACTTTTCTCTCTGTCAGTTTGTTGATCTATGGTTTTTTGTATGTTGCTGTGATGCTGGAAGCTATGCCCCAGGTATTTTTGAATGCCTGTAATGTTACTCATCATAGCCAGATTTCAGATGAACTTCCAAACTAAGACAGATGCAGAAGAAGGGGAGGTTGACTGCTTACAAATATTTAGCCACTGAAAATCTTATGAATAGCATTGAAACACTGTCAGATAGCACTAGAATATTGAGTTTTAAAACATGATGAATAACACTAGAATACTGTCAGATAGAGTGCTGGAAAATGAGCTACTCAGGCTGGCAAGCATTCAAAATACAACTGGGAAAAACTTGCCTCCTCAAAGTAGAGTTGATTATACAAATGGAGTAAAGTCTTTAGACCTTTATTTGCTGATGGGGCAAAATTCAAGATGAGGAGAAACAACAACAAATATCCATTAACAAATGGAACCTGGGATGCAGAAACTATGAATCTAGGAAAATTGAAGTTATTAATAATGAAATGGATCCAGTCTAGGAGTGGAGGTCTCTGGGACCATCA
>NW_006411692.1:5477-6883 GCF_000296735.1 Chrysochloris asiatica
TTCACCAGAAGGAATATACAGAAATCAAATTGACTACATCATGAAACTCCTTAATATAGGTCAAGAGAAGGCCAGGGGCAGATTGTGGAACAGACCATCAATTGCTTAGATGCAAGTTCAGACTGAAGCTTATAAACATTAAACAAGTCCAAGAGAGACAAAATATGACCTTCAACATATCCAACCTGAATTTAGAGATTATCTGAAGCACAGATATGATGCATTAGACACTAAAGACTGAAGACCAGAAGAGTTGTGGTATGGAATTAAGAATATCATACAGGAAGAAAGCATAAGGTCATTAATAAGACAAGGATGAAAGAAAAGACGAAAATGGATGTCCAAAAAAACTCTGAAACTTGCTCTCCAGTGTAGATGTGCTAACGCAAATGGAAAGAAAAGAAGGTAAGAGAGCTGAACAGAAAACTTTTAAAGACTGTTCAAGGAGACAAAGTCAAATATTATAATGAAATGTGCAAAGATCTGGAGTTAGAAACATAAAGGGAGGTCACATTCAGCATTTCTCAAGCTGAAAGAACTGAGGGAAAAATTCAAGCCTCGACTTGAAATACTGAAGGATTCTTTGGGCAAAATATCAAATGATGGCAGAAAGCATCAAAAGAAGATAAAAGGAATAGACAGAGTCACTGTACCAAAATGAAATGGTTAATGTTCAACCATTTCAAGACAGAATATGATCAAGAGCCAATGATACTGAAGGAAGAAATCCAATATGCACTTTTGATGTTAAGTGCCATTGAGTCAGGTCCGACCCCTAGCGACACTGTATAGGGTTGCCAAGGAGCAGCTGGGGAGCTTGAACCACTAACCCTGTGGTTCAAACTGACTTTGCAGTCCAGGAAACTAACCCACAGCTCACTCCAGGACTCCAGTATGCACTATTGTTGTTGTGAAGTGCTGTAGAGTCTGTTCCAACCCATAGTGACCCTGTATAGGGTTTCAGAGGAGCAGCTGGTGAGCTTGACCCACTCACCTTGCAGTTCAAACAGCCTTGCAGTTTGAAGCATTAACCCACAGCACCACACCAGGACTCTGTATGCACTGTATGAATTAGCAAATAACAAGGCTCCTAGAATTAATGGAATATGAACTGAAATCTATCAGCAAACTGATGCAGCACTGGAGACACTCACTTATGTATGCCAAGAAATGGAAGACAGCTACTTGGCCAACTGAATGGAAAAGATCTACAATTGGGCCCATTCCAAAGAGTGGTGACCCAATGGAATGTGGACATCATAGGACAATATCATTAATATAACATGTAAGTAAAATGTCCAGAATATAATATAAAAAACAGCTACAGCAATGAATTGACAGGCAACTGCCAGCAGTTCAAGCCAGATCAGACAAGTGCATGGAACAAGGGATATCATTGCTGATGT
>NW_006411692.1:7278-8705 GCF_000296735.1 Chrysochloris asiatica
TGGCAGAAAGCATCAAAAGAAGATAAAAGGAATAGACAGAGTCACTGTACCAAAATGAAATGGTTAATGTTCAACCATTTCAAGACAGAATATGATCAAGAGCCAATGATACTGAAGGAAGAAATCCAATATGCACTTTTGATGTTAAGTGCCATTGAGTCAGGTCCGACCCCTAGCGACACTGTATAGGGTTGCCAAGGAGCAGCTGGGGAGCTTGAACCACTGACCCTGTGGTTCAAACTGACTTTGCAGTCCAGGAAACTAACCCACAGCTCACTCCAGGACTCCAGTATGCACTATTGTTGTTGTGAAGTGCTGCAGAGTCTGTTCCAACCCATAGTGACCCTGTATAGGGTTTCTGAGGAGCAGCTGGTGAGCTTGAACCACTCACCTTGCAGTTCAAACAGCCTTGCAGTTTGAAGCATTAACCCACAGCACCACACCAGGACTCTGTATGCACTGTATGAATTGGCAAATAACAAGGCTCCTAGAATTAATGGAATATGAACTGAAATCTATCAGCAAACTGATGCAGCACTGGAGACACTCACTTATCTATGCCAAGAAATGGAAGACAGCTACTTGGCCAACTGAATGGAAAAGATCTACATTTGGGCCCATTCCAAAGAGTGGTGACCCAATGGAATGTGGACATCATAGGACAATGTCATTAATATAACATGTAAGTAAAATGTCCTGAATATAATTAAAAAACAGCTACAGCAATGAATTGACAGGCAACTGCCAGCAGTTCAAGCCAGATCAGACAAGTGCATGGAACAAGGGATATCATTGCTGATGTCCGATGGATCTTGGCTAAAAGCAGAGAATACAAGAAAGATGTTTACCTCTTTTTTATTGAGTATGGAAAGCCTTTAGACTGTGTGGATCATGACAAGCTATGAACAACACTGCAGAGAATGCATATTCCTGAACACTTAATCATGCTCATTGCTATTGTTGTTAAGTGCTGTTGAGCCAATGCCGACCCATAGCAACCCTGTATAGGGTTTCCAAGGAGAGATTGATCAGCTTGAACTGTCAACTTTGTGGTTTAAACCGACTTTGTTATTGAATAATGCAGAAAGCATCAAGAGAAGATGGAAAGAATACACAGTCACAGTACCAAAATGTTCAGCCGTTTCAAGAGGTAACATATGATCAAGAGCCAATGGTATTGAAGGAGGAAGTCCAAGGTGCATTGAAGGAATTGGCAAAGAATAAGGCACCAGAAATTGATAGAATAAAAATTGAAATCTTTCAAGAAAGTGAGGCGGCCCAGGAGGTACTCACTCATCTCTGCCAAGAAATTTGGAAGACAACTATCTGGCTGACTGATTGGAAGAGATCTGTATTGGTGCCCATTCCAAAGAAAGGTGACCCAACTGAATGCAGAAATTATAAGAAAATATCTTTGATATCCCATG
>NW_006411692.1:10100-11787 GCF_000296735.1 Chrysochloris asiatica
GAAGTACAAACAGTACGCTCCTTAGAATCCAAGATGGCCAGACTTCATCTCTCATATCAGGTGGGATCAATTCTTGGAGAAGGACAAAATGCTTGTCAAAGTTGAGCAGCAGCAAAAAGAGAATGATTGGCACAGTGGCCGCAACGAGAATGATTGGCACAGTGGCAGCAACATTGGGCTCAAGAATAGCAGGGATTATGATGATGTTGCAGGACTGGGTGATGTTTCATTATGCTGTATAATGAGTGCTATGAGTCAGAATAGACTCGATGACACTAAACAACAACAAGATCATTTAAGAAAGGTTTATAGGTTTAATATTAAAATATAGCACCAATTTGATTGGTGAGGCAAGAGAAAATAAAACCTGATGTATACTCATGAGGGCAAAGGACTCATAAACATAGCTAGCTCTATTTAGAAGAAAAGTAAATTCATAGGTTTATGGAATGCTTAGAGGACAAACATAAGCTTTCTCCCTATAGCTATCTTAATTCTAGTATACCAATGTCTGTCTCCTTCACCAATAGCATATTTTTTTTATTGTTAAGGAACTTTGTGCCTTAGAAAGCAACCCTGTTCCCTGTAAGGTAGCTCATTAGTTATTATGGTGTGGTGCTGTGGGTTAATGAGCTGGACTGCAATTATCTAAATTTATCAAAGAACAACATCTTAGGTAAAAAGCCAACATTATACACACAAAAGATAGTGTTTAACGGGACTGGAAACATCCAAAACTTGATCTTCAGTGTGGAGGCCACATGGAGGAAAAATGACAAATTTGCATTTCTTCATAGGGCAATATAAGAGTACTTCTACTTTCAAGGTTTAATTTTCAGGGAACTTTCTAATTGAAAAGATTATATTCCCTCCTGCACATGTTATTAATATTCAATAATCAGCATTTACTTTCTTTCTAAGCAAATTTTCTTCTGTTTATTGTATGTAATAGAGAGAGTAGAAAGTAAGGCTTCGGAGTTTAACCAAAACTTTCCTGAAATGTGAGGATTATCTAGTTGGTAATTCACTTTGAGATACCCCTACAGTTGTCTCAGTTAGTAATTATGTTTTTATTAGGCTTCAACCCCAGTTTGGGTTAAGAATTACTTAATAGGAGCATATTCTGTGTGAAAAATTGCTTACCAAAATTTTCCTTTGAGGATAATTTTGATTATTAACTGCATTTTGATCTTAAATTGTGGTTCACACATACACAAACACATATATATAACGAAACGTTATAGTCATTTCAAAAATTTATACTTGTATGTTGTTATTAAATGCCTTCAAGTTAGTTCCGACACAAAGCTACCCTGTATAGGGTTTCTGATGGGTGGCTGGTGAGTTTGAACCACCACCCTACCTGTTCAAACAGACCTTGAGGTCCAGGGCATTATCCTGTAGTGCCACACAGCATATTGCACAATTCAGTATAATCTTGATTGCACATTGATTAAAGTTTATTGGATTTACTTATTTGTTGAAATCAAACAAGGAATGGTCCTATAATTAAGGACTTTATGAAGGCAGCAAATAGCAAATTTATCAGTACCTTGTAGCCCTGCGGGTTATTGCACTGAACTGCAAAGTTGGTTTGAACTGCAAGTTCAGCAGTTCAAGCTCATCAGCCACTCCTTAGAAACTCTACACAGGGTCGTTATGAGTCAGAACCAACTCAATGGAACTT
>NW_006411693.1:0-754 GCF_000296735.1 Chrysochloris asiatica
TGCTGGATTCTGTTGGCTAGGATTTTGTTGAGAATTTTTGCATCTATGTTCATGAGGGATATTGGTCTGTAGTTTTCTTTCATAGTGATGTCCTTCCCTGGTTTTGGTTTCAGGGTTATGCTGGCTTCCTAAAAAGTATTAGGATGTTTTCAGTCCTTTTCTACATTCTGGAATAATTTGAGTAGAATTGGTTACAGCTCTATCCTGAATGTTTGGTAGAACTCACCAGTGAAGCCATCTGGGCCTGGACGTCTTTTGTTTGTGTGTTTTTTGATGACCTGATCAATTTCTTCTTTTGTTCAAGTTTTCTAGTTCACTGTGTGTAAGATTTGGTAGGTCATGTTTTTCTAAAAATGCATCCATCTCTTCTAAATTTTTGGATTTGTTGGAGTACCGTTTTTCATAGTATTCTGTTATTATCCTTTTGATTTCTTTTGGTTCCGTTGTGACATTGCCTATGTGGTTTCTAATGCAAGTTATTTGTGTCCTCTCCCTCTTTTCTTTTGTTAGGTTTGCCAATGGTGTATCGATTTTATTAATCCTTTCAAGGAACCAGCTTCTTATCCTGTTGATTCTTTCTATAGATTTTCTGTTTTGCATCTCATTTATTTCTCCTATTATCTTTATTATTTCTTTTCTTTTGGTGACTATAGGTTCCCTATTTGGTCAGTTTCTAATTGTTGGAGAAGCTGTGTTAATGTGTTAATTTGGGTTCTTTCTTCTTTTTGGATGTGCACATTTATCACAATAAATT
>NW_006411693.1:854-10089 GCF_000296735.1 Chrysochloris asiatica
TGGAATGTTCCATGTGCACTGAAGAAGAAAGTATATTGTGCTGTTTTTGTGTTGAATGCTCTGTACACGTCTAGAGGTCAAGTTGGTTGATTGTGTGATTTGTTCCTCTGTAACTTTGTCGACTTTCTTTCTTGTTTTCTGTCCCTTTTCAAAAGTGGCATATTAAAATTTCCCACTATAATCGCAGATTTATCTATTTCTTTCTTCAATTCTAGTACGATTTGCTTCATATATCTTGGTACTTTTTCATTGGGAGCGTAGATATTTACTATGGATATGTTGTCCTGCTCAATTGATCCTTTAATCATGAGATAGTGTTCTTCTTTATCTCTTATGCTGTTTTTTTGCCTTTAAGTTTACTTTATCAGAGATTAGAATTGCCCCTCCTGCCTGTTTATTGTTGCAGTTAACTTGGTATATTTTTTTCCATCCTTTAACTTTTAGTCTGTTTTTGTCTTTGTGTGTAAGATATGTTTCTTGCAGGCAGCATATTGAAGGGTCTTGTTTTCTTATTCAATCTGCCACTCTCTTTCTCTTCACTGGTGCATTCAATCCATTGACATTCAATGCAATTATTGATAGGTATGAATTAATTGCTGCCATTATGTTAATTTTTTGGTAGTGCTGTTTGTTCCTTTGTTCTGCATGCCTTCTTTTGCTGAGTTTGTGTTTTTTGTGCTATTTCTTGTCGGTTTCTTCTTAGTTTTCATATTTGCTTGTTCTGCTTGGAAGTTCATTTACATGGTAAGTTGTGAAGTATTAACTTTCTTTAGGATTGCCTTATAGTCTATTTACTTTTCTCTCTATTTAAGGGAATCTATTGTATCCTGTAATCTACCTGACATCCTCACCAGCTGGATCTCTGTTCCTACATTTATAACTTCCTTGACATTGATAGTATTTTGATCTTCAGTTGGCCTCCCAGTTCCTTTGAATTCATTGTTGTAGTTTTGTTCTGTTCTGAACTATGCTGTCAACTGAGTTCCAGGTGGTGTTGCCACACCTGTCAATCACTGGTTGTTGTCTGTTCTTGTTGGTTTTCAGTCCAAAGAACTCCCTCTAGGTTGTTTTGAAGTACTGGATTGGTTTTGACTAAATCTCTTAAATTCTGTTTATCCTGGAATGTTTTGATTGCACTACCATATTTGTTTGATAGTTTTGCTGGATAGACAATTCTTGGTTGGCAGTTTTTTGTTTCTTTTTTTCTTCTGGGGTTTTGTATATATCTCCCCATTGCCTGCGTGGTTTCTGCTGAGAAGTCACAGCTTAGTCTCATTTGCTTGCCTTTGTAAGTGACACTTCTCTTCTTGCTGGCTGCTTTTAGTAGTCTCTCCTTGTCTTTGATTTTGGAGAGCTTGATTATGATATGTCTTGGTGATTTTATTTTGGGGGTCATCCTTTCTGCAGTATGTTTGGTTTCTTGGATGTTTATCTTCTTATCTTTCAAGATGTTAGGGAAATTTTCTTCCAGAAGCTCTTCAATTATCTCCTCTGTGGACTTCTCTGATTCTTCTGTTCCAGAAAACCAATAATTCTTAAATTGTTCCTCTTCATGTTATCCAGCATGAATCTTAGACTCTCTTCAGAGTTTTTTTTTTTATCCTTTTTTATGCTTGCTCTTCTATCTTAGCAGTGCTGAGATATTTGTCTTCCAGCTCGCTAGTTCTGGCTTCCATCTTTTCTGTTCTGCTCCTTTCTCTTTTCAGTGTATTGTCCATTTCTGATATTTTATTATTTATCATCTGGACCTCTTTTTGTAGGTTTTGAATTGTTTCCAATGCTGTACCACTCTTGTTTGATTGTTCTTGTAGTGCTTTCCTGACTTCTTCCTTGTTTTCCTCCACCCCTTTTCAGAGCATATCATTTTCCATATCATTCTTCTGAATTCCTTCTCAGGCAAACCAAAATCTGCTCTGCCTCTTCTGGGGAACCTTTGTCTTTCTCCAGCTCATTTGTCTCAGTTATTCTTTTCTGGTTTTGGACATGTTTTGAGATCTTATTTTTTGTTTTTCATTTCCAGTAGTTTTGTTGTTTTTTAATACTTAAATGGATGTTTGTTGTTGAGTTATTAAGCTTACTGGGTATATCCAGGTGGATATGATCAGGAGATAGGCTTCCCTTTTCACATGCAATGCTTAAGAAGCTGTTACTGGCTCTTGTCTCAATGGTGGAATATTATGGTGTATGCTTGTAGCTTGGCTATATGGCCACAATTGCTGTCTCTTCTTGGGTAATGTTGAGAGAAAAAGCTCCCAACTCCAAGAAAAATGTGTGATCAAAAGCAGAAGAAATATAAAAGCAGACACCAAACTCACCACTTTCAAACAAAAATAAAACTGTCCGACTGACCAGTCACCTTGCTACACAGGGAGCGTGTACCCACCATAGGAGCCTCTGGCAGTGGGTGGGGGTGTCCGCTCGCTCAGGCCCCTCCTCTAGTCACCACCGTAGAGGTGCACAGATAGATATTGAGAAGTTAATGGGAGAAAGATTGTCTACTATTCTTGTCTCTGAAAGTCAGTTAGGTATCTGCATGTGCATAATTCTTGAGATAGTTGCTTCCTTTTATGTTGGGGTTTTACAGATTGTTCATATGGTTTGTCTGTCAAGCTAGACCAGCTTTTTTTCTTGCTGGATAGGCTGGAGTAAAGGATCCTGTACAAGCTAACTTTAGGGCTGGGGCCCACAGGCTGATGTCACAAACAGCTGCCAAGCTCTTTCTCTCTGTGCCATGAGAAAACTGTGGGGTCAGCGCTGGACTTTTTTTTGGGGGGGTGTGCTCCCACTGCCTGAAAGCATCTGGGCTGGGCAAAGAAGAAGTGACAGGGAAGAGGATGAAAAACTGTGTACAATCTCCTGCACTTCCTTTTGCAAATGTCACTGAACTGCTTTTTGTGCCGCTTACCTGTGCTGGTCTGGCTGTAGCCCCACCCTCTGAACTCCACCTGGGTGGGGTGGCTGCAGAGGGAGTCCTGTCTGGAGCAATTCCTAACTTGCAGTATTTTCCTTTATACTGTGATTTTTCTACTTGCGTGTGCCAGGAAACGGATGCCCTGGACCTTATGTTAGAGCCAGAGCTCTGGTGGTGTTCCGTGAGCACAGCTTCTCTGGATTTTCAATCCTTCCCCTACGGAGCCTTTTCTACCTGGCTGTCTCTGCCACAGCCCAAACCAGAAACTTCTCTCATTTGGTTTTTTGACTGTTGTTTCCAAGAATGTTGATAGTGGATCCATGTAAAATGAAGTCTTTGACGACCTTAATCTTTTTTCCATTTATAATGATGTTGTTTATTGGTACCGTGGTGAGGATTTTTGTTTTCTCATCAGAGCCCTCTGCCTTCATATTTCTAGGTTAAGCCCTCTGCCTTCATATTTCTAGGTTAACATAATTATCATTTTCTAAAAAGTTTTTCTAAGCAAAGTTATTTATGTCTTACTTCACTTTTCTACATGCTTTCCCTCTGTCTTACTTCTCCCTCTTCCCCAAAACTCTACTTACACCTGTCTCTAAAATTGATTATAAATACTTTGTGTCTTGGTTGGGGGCTGGAGTCACATCAATTCCAAACACAGTAGGCAGATTCCAAGTCCATCTACTTCCAAAGGAGTCACTGTGAGGACAAAGCTGCCTCTAAGTAATAGATCAGTCCACAAAGATAACACACATATTTCAGACCTGGAAGAGGGAAGGGTACTGGCTGACAGGATTTGACAGCCTGCTATACCCCCTGAGTCATGTGGAGATGGTGATTTACACATTTTCTCTGCTCCCCTTCTGTAGACACTGAGGCCCGTGATTAATGGTGGGATTTGGGGATCTAAAAGTTAGACATGTACTCTGTGATCTCCAGTGAAATTTGACAATTCAATTAAATCCATCATGTGATATTAAGTCTGTTAGGAACTTGTACTTTAACTAGATATTTAGAGAGAGGGAAGAAACAAAGGAAGCAAGGATATCACCTTTGACATTGAGGGTTGCTGTGCAGATTAGAAACAATGTATGTACAGTTCATGTGTAGTAGGTACTCAGTAACTTAGGGTTTTGAGAATTGAACTGCATATGTATGTGTGTCAGCTAGGATTATTCATTCCCTAGATATAGATGGAAATATAGATATGCACCCTACAAAATGCAGAGCTGGAACTGAAATTCCCACGAACAAACCCTATAAGATAGAACAGAACTGCCTCATACAGTTTCCAGGGCTGTAAATCTTCACGGGAGCTGATTGCCACAACTTTCTCTCATTGATCAGCTGGTGGTATTGAGTGGTCAACTTTTCAATTTGCAAGTGAGTGTTTAATCACTACACCATCAGAATCCTTTTGGAATAAATGATAAGTGGGCAGGAAATAATTCTATGTTCCAAAGCACGGTGCACATGATCATATACATCTTTGTTTAAAAAAAAAAACAAAAACGTATTTGATATGGCTCAGGTAGTGGCGGTGGTGGTGGTGTGCCATCGATTTAATTCCAACTCATAGCAATGCTGTGTAGGGTTTCTGAGGCTGTGAATCTCTATGGAAACAGAAAGTCTCATCTTTCTCCCTCATAGCAGCTGATGGATTAGAATTTCTGACCTTGCATCTAGTAGCACAACACAAATCTACTCTACCAGGACTCCTTATATAACATAGATTGTTGCTATTGTTGTGAAGGGCTGTCGAGTTGGTTCTGACCCAAAGAGACCATATACAGGGTTTATCAAGAGCAGTTGGTAAGCTTGAACCGCCAACCTTGCCGTTCAAACAGCTTCGCAATCTGGCACATTAACCTACAGCACCACACTAGGACTCCATATAACATAGATTGTTGGTGTCATTGTTGTTAGGTGCCATCAAGTCAGTGCCAACTCATAGCAAACCTATGCACAACAGAACGAAACTGCCCAATCTTGGGTCAACCTCACAATGGTTGCCATGCTTGAGCCCACTGATGCTGCCATTTTCCAATCCATCTCTCTGTAGGTCTTCCTCTTTTTCTCTAACCCTCCATCTTATCATACATGATATCCTTCTCCAGCAACTGGTCCCTTCTGAAAATATGTCAGAAGTATGAGAGATGAAGTTTGACCATCCTGGCCTCCAACACTTCTTTCAACACAAATCTGTTTATTGTTTTGGAAGCCCATGCACTTTCAACATAGTATAAGATAAATAGCATTGTTTAATAGGGATGGGAGCATGATAGAATGGCTTTCAACCAACTGAAGTAGTTGAGATATCCTGCTTTGCAGTTAACTTGGCTTCAAGTTCTGGCTCTGTCATTTATTAGCAATGACATTTTGTCCATCTCACTTTACCTTTCTGAAATTCAGTTTCTTCATAAGTGAAAGAGGAAATAATAGGATTGCAGTAAAAATTAAAGGCAATAAAGTACCTATACTTCAAGTGATTACATGGCCAAACATAACCCTTCTATCAGTCACTGTGGTGACTTTTGTGTTGTTATGATAGTGAAAGCTATGCCACTAGGATTTCAAATACTAAAAGGCTAACCCATGGGAGACTGTTTTCAGTAAAGCATCCAGACTAAGAAACAATAGGTTAAAAGGTCTGGTAACCTACTTGCGAAATTTAGCCAATGAAAACCTTATGGATTACAACATTGCCCAACTTACTTGCTTTTCGAGTGTCATCTAGAGGGATAAATCACTGGAGGAGGACATCATGATTGGTGAAGAAGAGGGCCAGCAACGGTAAAGGATACCTGGGTGAAATTGACAGGCATAATAGCCACATTAGAGACTCTAACACTCTAGTGATTGAGAGGATGGTGCAAGATTAGACAATGTTTTGTTCTGTTGTACATACGGTAATCCATCATGATTTGAAGTCAACTCATTGGCAGTTATATATCTGTCTGTGTCTATCTGTTGTCTATCTACCTATCTATATACATACATACCATGTATCTGACACAGTCAGGAGGTGATCCAGAGGGGATAGGAGAAAGTAGTTTATGATAAAATAAATGTAGTTAAGAATTCTCTTTGCTACCTGTTCCTGATAGTCTTGGGTAATTTATGCCACCTATCTGCTTCTGTAAAATATGGATGTCAGATCAAATAGTAGTATTATTTTAGCTCCAACATCCTGGAATTCTTCAATTTGATGCTATATTCACTTGAACCTCCCCCTTCAACCAGGTGTAAATGGAGTTACTAGAAAAAAATTATTGAAAAAGATGAGAAATTATAAGATTCCACTCTTTTCTCACTTTAACTAGGATTTAACCCTGTTTTCCTGAGCATAAATGACTCCCATCTTTCCTAATTGCCACACATTCTATTTTGTGACCAGTATTATCTAGTATTATTATTTAGATATTCTTTCCTATCTCTGCATATTATTAAATAAATGCCAAATCAAATTCAACTTGGCATTTCACACAAAAAAATTTTCCGAAATAAACATCGTTTGGGGAATGTGTTTTTATGCAAATATAAAACATTAATACATTTCAAAACTTAGAGCACCCATTCTCCACTTTTTTGTTGTAAAGTGCTGTCGAGTCGTTTCCGACTCATAGCGACCCCGTATAGGGTTTTCAAGAAGCAGCTGGTGAGCTTGAACCACCGACCTTGCAGTTCAAATGGCTTTGCAGTCTGGCACATTAACCCACAGTGCCACACCAGGACTCCATTCTCTATTAGGGAGAGGAATTTATTTTTAGATGTTCAATTTGTTGCTGCTGTTAAGTGTCATTGAGTCAGTTCTGACTAATACCAACCCTGTATAGATAGAGTTTCTGAACTATAAATCTTTGCTGGAGCAGAAAGCCTCATCTTTCTCCTTCAGAGCAGCTGGTGATTCACAGTCCAAAGCCACCATATTCCCTAGATTTAGTGTTCACTTAATCAGTATTTAATAACTGTGAGACTGATCCCTTAACCTCTTCCTTTTTGGATAGCAACAGAAATCTAAGAAACTAGTCTAAAAGTATTCTAGAGATCTTGGAGCTGTTGAGGATAGTTATTACCTTTTCAACATCTAGTTTTGAGGAGAGTTTCTATTTAATGACCCTCTGGTAGCTTAGTGGTTACGAATCGAGCTGCAAACCTTAAGGTTGTCAGTTCAAAACTACCAGATGTTCTGCAGGAGAAAGATGAGGCTTTCTGTTCCAGTAAAGATTTACAGCCTCGGAAACCCTGTACAGGGTCGTTATGAGTCAGAGCTGACTCCACGGCACGTAACAACAACAACAAGAACAAGACAAGCCTAATTATAGAGTTTGGAGGATGGAGCTCCTAATTACTTTGGGACTACCTGCTACCATAGCAACTCTGAAAGATGTTTACATCCTTCCAACCTTTCCCTTAATAAGTCTGTGCTTTTCAATTTACACCAGTTCTCATAGGGGCAGTTTTGGTATTCTCAAAGGACACAGAATTTTTCCTTCTTTTAAATGTCTGTTGAGTTTGGGGAAGAAAAAGAAATCTTAAGAGCCAAGGTCAGGGCTGCAGGGTAATTACGGAAGGATCCCTATGAAATTCTCATAAATACTGATGTTGGAATCTCACATGACTTGACATTTTCAATTTTAAGCAAACACCTCTCTCAGCTAGCTCCTGTATATCATCTTTCTGTCAGTCTTTTAAGGAAGCTTAAAGCAATGAAGATAATTTTATAAAATGTGTCATAATTGGTGACAAGTCTTAGATTTACCAATATGAAATAGAGAGCAAGGTATAAACAAAATAGACATTTATGAGGAAATTGGATGTTCCCATTAAAATCAAGGCAGAGAGGTCAGCTCAGAAGGTTATGACCATTGTTTCTTGAGACCCCAAAGAGGTATTCTTGATATATTTTCTCAAAGGACACAGAAACAAAGGACCATAGAACCATCAAGAGGGAAGAGCATTAGTAGAATGTGGGATCCTAACCAGAGAAGCAGAGATACCAATGGAGAAAAAAATGAGCATGCTCAATCTCTCTATGCCATCACCTCTATTCCCATCTCTGGTATCGCTGCTTCTCTGGTTAGGATCCCACATTCCTTTGATTCTGGAATTTAAGATTAACTACACCCCTCCCCCCCTTTTTGTTACACATTCTCTACTTTTACAGTCATGACAGTCACAATTAGTCATGATAACAATTGCTGACTAATGAATCAAAGAATCTGATTCCCATCTTTCACCAGACCCTTTCACCAGACCCATCTAGACAAGATAAAAACTATTCAGTGGGAGTTCTGCCCTCCCTTCCCCTCCCTCTGAAACTAAGTATATTCTTGCAAACTTGTCAACCAGCCACTTTGTGCCTTTATAATCCCCCAGCCCCTGCCCATTTTAGGTAACCAATGTCTAATTTGTCTGTCCCTATCAACCCTATGTACTGAAGGGATAGATTTGATCCTTGATGTGAAGACTCCTTCCCTCTCTGTTGTTATTTTGAGCAACTACATCCATAAGCAAAGGTCAAGTTCATCTTTTGATGCACACACATTTCTAATTTTTAGGAAATACCAGTAAACTATTTTGTCTTCTACTGCTTGTAAAATTTCTTAGTGTTTGATAGTGTATGTATGCCATGCATTAGAACCTGTAAGTTTGTCCCTAGTTTTTCATTCATATCTTTTTAGTTCTACTAGTTTTACATCTAGACATTTAATCTATGTGGAGTTTTTTTTTGCATATCATATGATGTATGGGTTTTGTTTCATTCTTCTGCAAATGGATTTCCAGTTTTGCCAGCACCATTTGTTAAAAAGATTATTTCTCCCATATTTAATGTCAAAGATCAGTTGACTGCATGTGAATGGGTTTATTTCTGGGTTCTCAGTTCTGTTCCATTGATCTATCTTTTGTTGTACCAGTACCAGACTGTTTTTGACCACAGTGGCTGTGTAATAATTTTTTAGATTAGGGAGTGAGAGGCCTCCAACTTTGTTCTTCTTCTTAAGCAGTTCTTTGCTTACCTGAGATCTCTTTTCTCTCCATACATAGTTTGTGATTGTTTTTTCCATATCATTAAAGAATTATGTTGGAACTACATTGGGATTGCATTATACCTAAAGATTGCTTTGGGTTGTATTGACAACTTCTCCTATCCATTAGCATATAATTTTCTTCTATTTTGGTAAATCTCTTGGCTTCTTGTAGCAGTGTTTTTAGTTTTCTTTGTATAGGTCTTTTGTTTCTCTACTTACAGTTATTTCTAAGTATTTCCTCTTTTTGGTGGCTATCATAAATGGTAATGTTTTCCTAACTTCCTTTTCAGAC
>NW_006411694.1:0-581 GCF_000296735.1 Chrysochloris asiatica
GCTACATGGCAGAGTAGTCCAACATGTTCATATATAGAGTACTAGCTACATGGCAGATGCATCCAACATGTCCATATACTGAGAGATAGCTACATAACAGATGAGTCCAACATTTCCATATACAGAGTACTAGCTACATGGAAGATGAGTCAAACATTTCCATATAATGATAATTACCTACATGGCAGATGAGTCCAGCATGTCCATATACAGAGAGCTAGGTACATGGCAGAACAGTCCAATAAGTTCATATACAGAGAGCTACCTACATGGCAGACCAGTTCAACATATCCATGAACAGAGAGCTAGCTACATGGCATAGAAATCCAAAATGTCCATATTCAGAGAGCTATCCACATGGTAGAGTAGTGCAACAGTTCCATATACAGACTTCTAGCTATATGGCAGATGAGTAGAATGTGTCGATATACTTAAAGCTAGCTACATGGCAGAGTAGTCCAACATGTCCATATAGTGAGTACTAGCTACATGGCAGTTGATTCCAACATGTCCATATATTTAGTGATAGCTACATGGGAGATGAGTCCAACATCTGTATAAAAAGAGGACTAGCTATAAGG
>NW_006411694.1:2157-5837 GCF_000296735.1 Chrysochloris asiatica
AACATGTCCTTACACAGAGTACTAGCTATATGTCAGATGAGTCCAACATGTTCATATACTGAGAGTTAGTTACATGGCAGATAAATCCAACATGTGTATATATATATATATATATACTACTAGCTACAAGGCAGATGAATTCAACATGTTCATACAGAAAGAGCTGGCTGCATGGCTGATGAGTCCAACATGTCCATATACAGAGAGCTAACTACATGGAAGACGAGTCCAAAATGTCCATATCCTGAGAGCTAGCTACATGGCAGAGTAGTCCAACATGTCCTTAAGCAGAGTACTAGCTAAATGGCAGATAACTCCAAAATGCGCATATACTGAGAGCTAGCTACATGGCAGATGAGTATCCATATACTGAAAGCAAGCTACATGGCTGAGTAATCCAACATGGCCATATACAGAGAGCTAGCTTCATGATAGAAGAGTCCAAAATGTCCACATAAAGAGATCTAGCTACATGGCAGAATAGTGCAACATTTCCTTATATACAGTTCTAGCTGCATGGAAGATAAGTCCAACGTGTCCATATACTGAGAGTTAGCTACATGGAAGATCAGTCCAACATGTGTATATATACAGGACTAGCTGCAAGGCAGATGAGTCCATCATGTTCATGTAGAGAGAGCTGGCTACATGGCTGATGAGTCTAAGATGTCCGTATAGAGAGCTATCTAAGTGGAAGACAGGTTCAATATGTTCATATACAGAGAGCTCACTACATGGCAGATCAGTCCAACATATCCAAGCACAGATTGTTAGCTAAATGGCAGACAATTCAAAAATGTCCATATACAGAGAGCTAGCTAAATGAAGAATAGTGCAACATTTCCATATACAGAGATCTGGCGACATGCCAGATTTGTCCATGGTGTCCTTATACTGAGAGCTAGCTACATGTCAGAGTAGTCCAACATTTCCATATACACAGAGTTAGCTACATGTCAGATGTGTTCAACATGTGTATATTTATAGGACTAACTACAAGGCAGATGAGTCCAACCTGCTCATTCACAGAGTGGTGGCTACATGGCTAATGAGTCTAACATGTCCATATCCTGAGAACTAGCTACATGGCAGAGTAGTGCAATATTTCCATATACAGAATTCTAGCTTCATGGCAGATGAATTGAACGAGTCCATGTACTGAGAGCTAGCTTCATGGCAGAGTAGTCCAACATGCCCAGATACAGAGAGCCACCTACATGACAGATCAGTCCAACATATCTATGCACAGAGAAATATCTACATGGAAGATGAATCTACAATGTCCATATAGAAACAGCTAGCTTCATGGCAGAATAGTGCAACATTTCCATATACAGAGCTCTAGTTACATGGCAGAGTAGTCCAACATGTCCATATACAGTGTACTAGCTACAAGGCACATAAGTCGAACATGTCCATATACTGAACGTTTGCTACATGGCAGATGAGTCCAACATGTGTATATTTACAGGGCTAGCTACAAGCCAGATGAATCCAACATATTCATACACCGAGAGTTGTCTACATAACTGATGAGTCCAACATGTCCATATAAAGAGAGCTATCTACATGGCAGATCATTCAACCCATCCATGCAGAGAAAGCTAGGTACATGGCAGACAAGTCCAAAATGTCCATGCACAGAGAGCTAGCTAAATGGCAGATGACTCCAATGTGTTCATATACTGAGAGCTAGCTACATGGCAGAGTAGTCCAACATGACCATATACAGAGTACTAGCTACAAGACAGATGAGTTCAACATGTCAATATACTGAGAGTTAGCTACATGGAAGATAGTCCAGTATATGTATATATAGAGGACTAGCTACAAGGAAGATGAGTCCAACATGTTCATACAGAGAGCGCTGGTTTCATGGCTGATGAGTCCAGCATGTCCATACACAGAGAGCCAGCTAGATGGCAGATGAGTCCAATGTGTCCATATATTAAGAGCTAGCTGCATGCCAGAGTAGTCCAACATGACCATATACAGAGTACAAGCTACACGGCACTTGAGTCCAAAATGTGTACATATAGAGAACTAGCTACAAGACAGATGAGTCCAACATATTCATACAGACATAGCTGGCTTCATGGCTAATGAGTCCAACATGTCCATATACAGAGAGCTCTCTACATGGCCGACAAGTCCAATATGTTCATATACAGACAGCTTACAAAGTGCATATCAGTACAACATATCTATGAACAGAGAGCTAGCTACATGGCAGACGAGTCCAAAATGTCCATATACAGAGAGCTAGCTACATGTCAGAGTAGTGCAACATTTCCATATACAGAATTCTAGCTACATGGCACATTAGTCCAACACGTTCATATACTGAGAGATAGCTACATGGCAGATGAGTTCAACATTTGTATATTTAGAGGTTAAATAAAAGGCAGATGAGTACATCATGTTCATACAGAGAGCTGGCTATATGGCTGATGAGTCCAACATGTCCATATACAGAGAGCTAGCTACTTGGAAGTCAAGTTTAATATGTTCATATACAGAGAGTTACCTACATGGCATATCAGTCCAACATATCCATGCACCGAGAGCTAGCTACATGTCAGACGACTACAAAATGTCCACATACAGAGAGATAGCTACATGGCAGAAGAGTGCAACATTTCCATATACAAAATTCTAACTACATGACAGATGAGTCCAAGATGTTCATATACTGAGAGCTAGCTACATGGAAGAGTAGCCAACATGTCCATATACAGAGTACTAGCTACCTGGCAGATAAGCCCAACATGTCCATATCCTCAGAGTTACTTGCATGACAGATGAGTCCAACATTTGTATATTTAGAGGGCTAATTATAAGGCAGATGAGTTCAATATATCCATGTACAGAGAGCTAGCTGCATGATAGAAGAGTCCTAAATGTCCATATATAGACTACTAGCTACATGGATGATGAGTCCAACATGTGCATATATTGAGTGATAGTTACTTGGCAGATGAGTCCAACATGTGTATATTTAGAGGACTAGCTACAAGGCAGATGATTCCAACATTTTGATACATAGAGAGCTGTCTACATGGCTGATGAATCCAAGATGTTCATATACTGAAAGCTAGCTACATGACAGATCACTCCAATATATCCATGAAGAGAGAGCTAGCTTCATGGCAGATGAGTCCAAAATGTCCATATACAGAGAGCTAGCTACATGGCATACAAATCCAATATGTTCATATAGAGAGAGCTGTCTACGTGGCAGTTCAGTCCAACATATCCATGCACAGAGAGCTAGCTGCTTGGCAGACAAGTCCAAAATTTCAATATACAAAGAGCTAGGTATATGGCAGAGTAGTACAACATTTCCATACACAGAGTTCTAGCCACATGGCAATTGAGTTCAACGTTTCCATATACTGACAGCTAGCTACATGGCAGAGTAGTCCAACATGTCTATATAAAGAGTACTAACTCCATGACAGATGAGTCCAATGTGTCCATATATAGAGAGCTAGGTACATGGCAGAGTAGTGCAACATTTCTATAAACAGAGTTCCAGCTCCATGGCAGATGAGTCCAAAGTGTCCATATACTGACAGCTAGCTACATGTCAGAGTCATCCAATATGTCCATATACAGAGTACTGGCTACGTGTCAGATGAGTCCAACATGTCCATATACTGAGAGTTAGCTACATGGCA
>NW_006411694.1:7607-8862 GCF_000296735.1 Chrysochloris asiatica
CTACATGGCAGAAGAGTCCAAAATGTCCATACACAGAGAGTTAGCTACATGGCAGAGTAGTGCAACATTTCCATAAACAGAGTTCTAGCTACATGGCAGGTGAGTCCAATGTGTCCATATACTGAGAGGTAGCTACATGGCAGAGTAGTCCAACATGTCCATTTACAGAGTACTAGCTACATGGAAGATGAATTCAACATTTTCACACACTGAGACCTGGCTACATGGCTGATGAGTCCAACATGTCCATACACTAAGAACTACCTACATGAAAGATCAGTCAAACATATCCATGCACAAAGAGCTAGCTACATGACAGACGAGCCCAAAAGGTCAATATACAGAGACCTAGGTACATGGCAGAGTACTGCAACATTTCCATATACATCACTCTAGCTACATGACTGGTGAGTAAAACGTGTCCATATTCTTAGAAATAGCTACATGGTAGAGTAGTCCAACATGTCCATATACAGAGTACTAGTTATATGGCAGATGAGTCCAACATGACCATGTACTGAGAGTTAACCGCATGGCATGTGAGTCCAACATGTGTAAATATAGAGGGCTAGCTACAAGGCAGATGAGACCAACATGTCCATATACTGAGTGTTCGGTACATAACAAATGAGTCCAACATGTGTATATACAGAGGAGTAGCTACAAGGCAGATGAATGCAACATGTTCATACAGAAAAAGCCGGCTTCATGGCTGATGAGTCCCATATGTCCATATACAGAGAGCTAGCTGTATGGCAGACAAGTCCAATATGTTCTTATAGAGAGAGCTACCTACATGGCAGATCAGTCCAATTTTATTCATGCACAGAGAGGTAGCTACATGGCAGAAGAGTCGATATACAGAGTACTAGTTATATGGCAGATGAGTCCAACATGTCCATGTACTGAGAGTTAACCACATGGCATGTGAGTCCAACATGTGTATATATAGAGGACTAGCTACAAGGCAGAGGAGTCCAACATGTCCATATACTGAGAGTTGGGTACATGACAGATGAGTCCAACATGTTCATACAGAAAGAGCAGATTTGATGGCTGATGAGTCCCATATCGCCATATACACAGAGCTGGCTACATGACAGACAAGTCTAATATGATCATATTCAGAGAACTACCTGCATGGCAGATCAATCCAACATATCCATGAACAGAGATGTAGCGTCATGGCAGACGATTCCAAAATGTCCATATACAGAGAGCTAGCTACGTGGCAGAGTAGTGCAACATTTCCATA
>NW_006411695.1:0-5233 GCF_000296735.1 Chrysochloris asiatica
CGTACAATCAGTCAGCCAGATAGTCGTCTTCCAAATTTCTTGGCAGAGATGAGTGAGTGCCTCCTGTGCCGCCTCACTTTCTTGAAAGGTTTCAATTTTTATTCCATCAATTCCTGGTGCATGGCTGTTTACCAATCCCTTCAATGTACCTTAGACTTCCTCCTTTAGTATCATTGACTCTTGATCATATGCTATCTCTTGAAACAGTTGAACACTAACCATTTCCTTTTTGTACAGTGACTCTGTGTATTCCTTTCATCTTCTCTTGATGCTTTCTGCATCATTCAATAATTTGTCCAGAGAATCTTTCAATAATGAAAGTCGAGGTTTGAATTTTTTCTTCAGTTCCCCCAGTTTGAGAAATGCTGAGCATGTTCATCCTTTCTGGTTTTCTGATTCCAAATCTTTGCACATTTTATTATAATATTTGGTTTTATCTTCTCTAGCTGATATTTGAAATTTTCTGTTCAGCTCTTGGACCTCCTCATTTCTTCCATTTGCTTAAGCATCTCTACACTGGAGAGCAAGTTTCAGAGTCTCTTCTGATATCCATTTTGAACTTTTCCTTCTTTCTTGTCTTCTTAAGGCCTTTTTCTTTCTTCATGTATGATGTTCTTGATGTCATCCCACAACTCTTCTGGTCTTTGGTCTTTAGTGTTTAATCTATCAAAGCTGTTCTTCAGACGATCTCTAAATTCAGGTGGGATATAGTCAAGGTCATATTTTGGCTCTCGTGGACTTGTTTTCGTTTTCTTCAGTTTCAGTTTGAATTTGCATTATTGATGGTCTGTTACACAGTTTGTCCCTGGCCTTGTTTTCACTGATGATATGGAAAATTTCCATCTTCTTTTTCCACAAATGTAGTCAATTTGATTTCTATGTATTCCATCTGGCGTGGTCCATGTGTCTGTTATGCTGTCTAAAGAAGGTATTAGAAATGAACAAATTATTGGTTTTGCAGAATTCTATCATGCATTCTCCAGCATAATTTCAATCATCAAGGTCATATTTTCCAACTAATGGTCCTTCCTTTGTGCTCCCAACCTTTGCATTCCAATCACCAGTAATGAGCAATACATCTTGATTGCATGTTTGATCAGTTTCAGATTGAAGAAGTTGGTAGAATTCTTCTATTTCATCCTCACTGGCTTCAATGGTTGGTCATAAATTTGAATAATATTATCAACTGGGCTTCCCTTTAGGCGTATGGATATTATCCTATCACAGACAATGTTGTACCTCCTGACTGATTTGGATATGTTCTTTTTGACGATGAATGCAATACCATTACTTTTCAATTTGTCATTCCCAGCATAGTAAACCATGTGATTGTCAGATTCAAAATGGCCAATACCAGTCCATTTCAGCTCATTAATGCCTGAGTTATTGGTGTTTATGCATTCCATTTCATTTTTGACAACTTCCAATTTTCCCAGATATATACTACATACATTCCATGTTCCAGATTTCAGTGGGTGTTTATAGCTGTTTCTTGACTCTTTGAGTTGTGTCCCATCAGCAAATGGAGGTTTTGTGGGCTTTTCTCCCACGAGCTTAACTCCATTCATGTCATCATGGTCAACTCTACTTTCAGGATGCATCTCTTCCCCAGTCGCATTTTGAGTGCCTTCCAACCTGAGGGGCTCATTTTCCGGCACTGTATCTGACAGTGTTTCTCTGCTGGTCATAATGTTTTCAGTGACTAAAGATTCGGAAGTAGTTCATCACTCTTTACTTCCTAATCTGTCTTTGTCTGAAACCTGTCCACCATGGGTTACTCTGCTGGTTGTTTAAAATACTGTTGGCATAGCCCTCAGAATCACAGCAACTCACAAGCCACCACAGTATGACAGACAGATGAGTTGTTGCCATTTGGTTTTATGTCAAAACTGTCACTTTAAATTCCGAGGAGATCTGTGTGTATGCGTAGTAGAACCCTCCGGGGGTAGGGGTGGGTATCCATTCTCTCAGGTATCCTTTCTAGTTACCAGAATGGAGGTGTGCAGTCAGTGAGAGACCAATGAACAATGGACAGATACCAAAACTAGAATGTCCACACCTGTATCTCCTCAGTTCTGTCAGGCGTGCGTGGCTTTTCTGATGCTTCCCCCACTTGTTCTTTCCAAGATGGCAGCTTTGGGAATAGCTGAGCATCTTGAATTAGAAAGCAATGGATTTCTTGATTCTCTTACAAATTCCCCTAGCTGTAAGCCTTCCAATCTTCTAAATATTCCTTTATATGTGGTTCAGAGTTCTAGTACCATCCCTTGAGCCTGCTTGGCCCAGTATTCTGTGTTGTTGCTGATGGAGCTCCTCACTGCACATCTACCCGATCCACCATCTTGAATCTTATAAATAATAAGCTAACTATTCGTAGAATCTTAATTTACAAATGAGAAAAATAACTGAAACCCATAGAACACTAGCACCAATATTTAGGCACAAAGATTCAGAGCATAGATTCATCTGATGTACATATTCCATACTGTGTTCATAATATATGATGGAGTGGTAAAAATAATTGGTAGTAGATCTGAAATCCAGCTGAGTTTGAATTCCAGCTCTGCCCTCTCTTAGCCATCATTAGTATATGTTTATATTTTCCTCATTTGTGAATTAGAAATTGAAAAATTAACTAAAACATATTTTAATTCTAAAGGCAGAATAATTGTTACACTTTCATGTTGTTGTTATCAGATGCCATTGAGCAGTACAAACTCATAGCGACTGTAAGCACAACAGAACAAAATACTTCCTGGTCTTGGGACAATCTTACAATCATTGCCATGCTTAAGCCCAGTGATATTGCCACTTTGCAAATCTATATCACTGGGGGACTTCCTCTTTTTCTCTGACCATCCACCTGACTAAACATGATATCCTTCTCCAGAAACTGGTCCCTCCTGACAATATGTCTGAATATGATAGATGAAAATTGGCCGTCCTTACCTCCAAGGAGTACTCTGGCTGCACTTCTTCCAACACAGATCTTTTTGTTCTTTTGGTAGCCCATGGTACTTTCATTATTCTCCTCCAACACCATAACTCAAATGCATCAATTCTATGGTCTTCTATATTCACTGTGCAGCTTTTGCATGCATATGAGGTTATTGAAAATATCATGGTTTAGATCAGACACACTTTAGTACTCAAGCTGATATCTTTGATCGTCAACACTTTAAAAATTCTTGTGCACAGAATTGTCTAATGCAATAGGTCATTTGATTTCTTTACTGCTGCTTCCATGAGTGCTAATGATTGATCAAAGAAGAATTAAGTCCTTGACAATGTCAATCTTTTCTCTGTTGATAAGAATGTTGTTTATTGGTCAGTGGTGAGGATTTTTGTTTTCTTTTCGTTAAGATGCAATCTATACTGAAGGCTGTGCTCTTTGATCTTCATCAGGAAATATTTTAAGTCTTCTTCACTTTCAGCAAGCAAAGTTGTATCATATGCATATCACAGGTTGTTAATGAGTCTTCCTCCAAACCTGATGCCATGTTTTTCTTTATATAAACCAGCTTCTTGGATAATTTGCTCAGCATACAGGTTGAATAAGTATGGTGAAAGAATACAATGCTGTCGCAAAATTTTCTTAATTTCAACCCCCTCAGTATTCTCACGTTCTGTTAAAAAAACTGCCTCCTGGTCCATGTACAGATGCCTCATGAGCACAATTAAGTGTTCCAGAATACTCATACTTTTAATGGTGTTCATAGCTTGTCATGATTACACAATCGAAAGAGTTGTATAGTCAATAAACCACAGGTAAACATCTTTCTGGTATTCTGTGCTTTCAGCTAAGATCTATAGGAAATCAGCAATGATATCCTTCATTCCACGTCATCTTCTGAATCTGGTTTGAACCTCTGGAAGTTTTCTGTCAATGTATGCTTGCAGCCATTTCTGTATTATCTTCAGTAAACTTTACTCGCATGGGATACAAAAGAGATTGTCCAATGATTTCCACATTCCGTTGGGGCACCTGTCTTTGGAATGGGCACAAATATGGATCTCTTCCAACCAGTCAGCCAGATAGTTGTCTTCCAAATTTCTTGGCATAGATGAGTGAGTGCCTCCAGTGCCACCTCACTTTCTTGAAAGATTTCAATTTTTACTCATCAATTCCTGGTGCCTTGTACTTTGCCAGTTCCTTCAATGCATCTTGTAATTCTTCCTTCAGTATCATTGGCTCTTGATCATATGCTATCTCTTTAAATGGCTTAACATCAACCATTTCCTTTTGGTGAAGTGATTCTGTGTGTTTCTTCCATCTTCTTTTGATGCTTTCTCTATCATTCAATAATTTGCTCGAAGTATTCTCCAATAACAAAAGTTGAGGCTTGAATTTTTCTTTAGTTCCCTCAGCATGAGAAATGTTGAACGTTTTCTTCCCTTTTGGTTTTCTCACTCTACATTTTTGCACATTTTGTTGTAATATTTGACTTTGTCTTCATGAGCTTTCCTTTGAAATATTCTGTTCAGCTTTTGTACCTCCTCATTTCTCCCATTTGCTTCAGCAACTCTACACTGAAGAGCAAGTTTTAGCATCTCTTCTGACATCCATTTTGAACTTTAACTTCTTTCTTGTCTTCTTAATGACGTTTTGCTTTCTGCCTGTATGATAATCTTGATGTCATGCCATAACTCTTCTGGTCTTCAGTCTTTAGTGTTTGATGTATTAAATGTGTTCTTCAGATGATCTCTAAATTCAGGTGGGATATATTCAAGGTTATATTTTGGCTCTTGTGGACTTTTTTTCATTTTCTTCAACTTCAATTTGAATTTGCATATGAGCAACTGTTGGTCTGTTCCACAATCTGCCCCTGGCCTTGTTTAGGCTGATGATGTGGAGTTTTTCCATTGTATCTTTTTGCAGATGTTGTCAGTTTTATTTCTGTGTATTCCATTTGGTGAATTCCATATGTATAATCATCTTTTATGTTCTCTAGAGACAGCATTTGAAATGAACAAATCATTTACTTTGCATAATTCTATCATGTAATCTCTAGCAACATTTCTATCACCAAAACCATATTTTCTCACTAGTGATCCTTCTTCTTTGTTTTCAGCATTTGCCAATCACTAGTAATGGTAGTGTACGAATCGGGCTGCGAACCTTAAGGTGTGCGGTTCTAAACTACCAGCTGCTCCGCGGGAGAAAGATGAGGCTTTCTACTCCAGTAAAGATTTACACCCTCGGAAACCCTGTACAGAGTCGCTATGGGTCGGA
>NW_006411695.1:6003-7421 GCF_000296735.1 Chrysochloris asiatica
GTGCTTTATAGACTATGTAAAAGCTTTTGACTGTGTGAATCTTGACAGGCTATGGATCACATTGTGAAGAATAGGTATTCCAGAACACTCATTTGTACTCATTATGAACCTGTATATAGACCAAAGGCATTCATTTGGTCTGAGGATTCTGAATGGTTTTATATCAGGAAAAATGTGCACCAATGGTTTATTATTTCATGAAACTTATGCATACTGTTGTTATTATGTGCTGTTGAATCTGTTCTGACCCATACTGACCCTGTATAAAGTTTCTGAGGCTTTAAATATTTAAAGGAGTAGAAATCCTCATTTTTCTCCTGCAGAACCACTGGTAGTTTCAAAATCACTGACCTTGAGTTTAGTAGCCCAACTTGTAACCAATATGCTACCAGAGTTCCTTATTCTTACTGTATGGTGAGTAAATAATTGGAGAAGTTGGACTAAATTAAGAAAAAACATGGCATCAGGTTTGGAGGTAGACTCATTAACAAACTGTGACATATAGATGGTACATATCATTTTGGTTTTTGAAATCAGAGGACTTAAAAGACTTACTGATGAATATAAGACTACAGCCTTCAGTATGGATTGCACCTCAATGTAAATAAAAGGAAGATCTTCACAAATGGGCCAATAAATAACAGCATGATAAATGGAGAAAAGGTGGAAGTGGTCAAAGACTAACTTTTGCTTGTATCTACACTAAACACTCTCAGAAACAGCAGTCAAGAAAACAAGTGACGTATTATTGCATTAGGCATATTTGGTACACAAGATCTATTTACAGTTTTTAAGAGCAAATATGTCAGCTTGAGGACTAAGGTGCACCTGATCCAAGCCATGGAATTTTCAATGTTCTCATCTGCATTGATTTGTGGACAATGAATAAGGAAGACCGCAGAAAAATTGATGCATTTGAGCTATGATATTGGATAAAAATATTGAAAGTACAATGGACTGCCAGAAGAACAAACAAATCTGTCTTGGAAGAAGTACAGTCATAATGCTCTTTAGAAGCAAGATGCCCAGAGTTCATCTCTAATACATTGGACCAGTCCCTACAGAGGGATCTCATTCTTGGTAAAGTGGAGGAACAGCACAAAAAAGTAAGATCTCTAATGATATAGATAGGCACACTTGGAGCAGCAATGGACTTAAGTGTAGCAACAATTATGACAATGGCTCAGGAACATTCAATATTTCTTTCTGTTGTGTGTAGTGTTGCTATGAGTTAAACTGACTTGAAGTCACCCAACAACAACTTGAATGTATAATACATACTGAAGGCTTTGATCTTCATCAGTAAGTGCTTCAAGTTCCTTTTGCTTCCAGAAAGCAAGGAGGTGTCCTGTCATCTGCATTTCTCAGGTTGTTAATAAACTTTCTTTCACATTCTTCTTCATATAGTCTAGATTCTG
>NW_006411695.1:7962-8720 GCF_000296735.1 Chrysochloris asiatica
AAGTGAGAACCTTCAGATATGTGCCAGTTTATTAAAACCCTTCAATTTGTTACAGTACCATCAATTCTTTTTAATGGCAAATTATTTTAATGGGTTAGTAATTTTCATTGGACAGTTGAAACATGTTGAAGACAGTTCATGTGTAAAGTTAACTTCATTTTAAGTATCTTTGCTTACAATGGAATATAGCATGATCAAGTTATTTTTCTGTTAATAGCTGCCCAAACCAAGTTATACAAATTACTTATTCTTATTAATCACTCAATAGGGTATTTATTTTTCAGTCTCTAAGCAATACAAAAGAGATGACAGATAGATAGAAAACTAATGATAATGATATATATTCTTTACTACCAGTATACTAGACATTCAATATTGTGCTTAGCACCTGACTTACCTTATCCTTTAGAGGTATCACAATTAATCTATAAGGTTTATACAGTTTTGTTACTGTTTTACAAGAGGAAATTAAATACAGAAAATAAGTGAGCAGTATGTAAGTCTAGGTGTTTGATTCAAAATTTCATACCTTCAGTTTACGTGGACAATTTGGCTAAATACTAGACAACATGTATCTCTGGTAGCATAGTGGTTATGAATCAAGCTGCTAATCTCACAGTCAGCAGATCAAAACTACCAGCCTTTCTATAGGAGAAAGATGAGGATTTCTGCTCCTGTAAAGATTTACATCCTTGGAAACCCTGGACAGGGTTGGTATGAGTCGGAACCGACTCCATGGCACATAACAAGAAGATAAT
>NW_006411695.1:9642-10185 GCF_000296735.1 Chrysochloris asiatica
TAGCAAAAAGATGGAGACAGCCTAAGTGCCCATCAACTGAAGAATGGATAAACAATCTGTGCTACATACACACAATAGAATATTATGCTACCTTGAAGAACAACAACGAAGCTGTAAGTTATCACATAACATGGATGAACTTTGAAGATGTTATGTTGAGTGAAATTCTTGTTGTTTTTAGGTGCCATCGAGTCGATACTGACTCATAGTGACCTTATGCACAGCAGAACCGAAACATTGCCCGATCCTGGGCCAACCTCACTACTGGCGCCACGTTTGAATCTATCAATACTGCAACTTGGCCAATCCATCTCGTTGGGGGAACTTCCTCTTTTTCTATGACCCTGCACCTTACCAAACGTGATATCCTTCTCCAGCAACTGCTCCCTCCTGACAATATGCCCGAAGTATAAGAGATGAGGTTCGGCCATCTTGGCCTCCAAGGAGCACTCTGGTTTCACTTCTTCCAAAGTGAATCTCTATTGGTTCTTTTGGCAGCCCATGGCACTTTTAATATTCTCCTCCAACACCATAACTCAAAAG
>NW_006411696.1:0-941 GCF_000296735.1 Chrysochloris asiatica
GAGAAAAAGAGGAAGACCCCCAAAGAGATAGATCGGCCAGGTAGCATCATTGATGGCGTCAAGTGTGGCTGTGGTAGTGAGGTTGGCCCAGGATCAGACATTGTTTCGTTCTGCTGTGCATGGGGCACTATGAGTCGGTTCCGACTCGATGGCACCTGACAACAACAACAACAACAACAACAACAACAGGAGCTCCTTGCGTAGTGGTTACGAATCGGGCTGCGAACCGCTAGGTTAACAGTTCAAAACTACTAGCTGTTCTGCGGGAGAAAGATGAGGCTTTCTGCTCCCATAAAGTTTTATAGCCTAGGAAACCCTGTACAGGGTCGCTATGAGTCGGAACTGACTCCACGGCATATAACAACAACAGCAACAACAACAGCAACTGAGAAGAAAGGCCTGGTAATCTGCTTCCAAAAAATCTCAGCCATTAAAAATCCTGTTCTACTCAGAGTTTGAACTGGCTGCAGGATAGTTCTTCAGTGTGTTTATTCAAGATTTATTAGGTGTTATTCAAGGTGCTGGAGGGGCAGCAATACGTAAAACTGACAATCAGTGCTTACAAGGAAATTTTATTCTATATCAGGGTGACAGCAAACAGGTATTCCAAATAAATAGTCATATCAGGAATCGGTGAATTCAGGAATTCCTGGGTGGGATAGGTCTACTGTATTTAAAATCATAAAGCCCTTTGTATACAAGTAACAATTATCTTGATATCTGAATAATTAGAAGCAGGCAGTTATATAAAAACTACAATAATGTCATTCAAGGGTGAATTGTTCTTTTTATGTGTCACTGTGTCAGAACCAACTCATAGTGACTCTATGCACAACAGAATGAAACACTGCTCAGTCCTGTGCCAATCTCACAATCTTTGCTACATTTGAGTCTATTGTGGCTAATTCCACTGTGCCAATACATCTCATTGGGGGCGTCCT
>NW_006411696.1:2621-4684 GCF_000296735.1 Chrysochloris asiatica
CGCCCTAAAGAGATTGATTGGCACAGTGGCAGAAGCAATGGGCTTAGGTGTAGCAACGATTGTGATGTTGGTTCAGGGCCATGCAGTGTTTCATTCTGTTGTGCATAGGGTCGCTATGAGTCAGTACCAACTTGATGGCACCTAACAACAACAGCAACTGTCAGATAACACCAGAATATTGACTATTGAAACATGATGAAGAGCACCAGAATATTGTCAGATATAGTGATGGAAAACAAGCCTCTTAGGTTGTAATGCACTCAATATCTGATTGGTGAAGAACTGCCTCCTTAAAGTAGAATTAACATTGATGACACAAATGGTGTTAAGTTTTCAGGACTTCATTTGTTGACAGGCCAAATCAAAAAATGAAGAGAAACAACTGAAAACATCCTTGAATATGTGGAACAGGAGCATGATGTACGAAGCATGAATTGAGGAAAATTGTCCAAAATGAACACATGAACATTAATACCCTAGAAATTAGTGAGCTGAAATGAAGTAGTATTAATCATTTTGAATCTGACAACTACATGGCTTATTATGCTGGGGATGACAAATTGAAGAGGAATTGTGGCACATTCATCACCAAAAAGAACATTTCAAGATATATCTTGAAGTACAACACTGTCTGTGATAGCATACGCTGCCAAGGAACACTAGTTAATACAACCAATATGAAAATTTATGCACAAACTACTAATGCCAGTGATAATGAAAATAAAGAATTCTACCATTGTCTACATTCCCTAAATGTTCAAATATGCAATTTACATATATTGATAATTACTGGTGATTAGAATGCAAGGTTGGAAACAAAGAGTAAGGATTAGTCACTGGAAAATATAGTTTTGGTGATGGAAATGATGCTGGAGATTGCATGATAGAATTTTGCTAGACCATTGCAAACACCTTTTTAAAATAACATAAGAGATGTAGTGGTTACGAATCGGGCTGCGAACCTGAAGGTCAGCAGTTCGAAACTACCAGCAGCTCCGTGGGAGAAAGATGAGGCTTTCTACTCCCGTAAAGATTTACACCTTCGGAAACCTTGTACAGGGTCGCTATGGGTCAGAACCGACTCGATGGCACTTAACAACAACAACATACATGTGGAGGAGTCCTGGTGTGGTGCTGTGGATTAATGCACTGGACTCCAATGTCGATTTGATCTGCAAGGTCGGTAGTTCAACCTCACCAGCCACTCCTAGGAAACCTTACACAGGGTTGCTATGGGTTAGAACTGACTTGAGGGCACTTACCAACAACATACATGTGGAACTCATCAGATGGGATACACAGAAATCAAACTGACTAAATCTGTGGAAAGAGATGGTGGAAAAACTCCATGTCATCAGCCAAAACATAGCCTAGAGCAGACTTATTCATATGCAGGCTCACGCTGAAGCTGAAGAAAATTAAAACAAATCCACATGTGTCAAACTACAACCTTGAACATATCTGAATTTAGAGATCATATCAGGAACAAATTTGATGAATTAGACACTAAAGTCCATTAAGAAAATAATTCAGGAAGAAAGCAAGAGGTCATTAAAAAGACAAGAAAAAGGAAAAGACCAAAATGGACGTTAAGAAGAGACTCTGAAACTTGCTCTGCAGCATAAAGATATTAAATGAAATGGAAGAAATAAGGAAGTTAAAGAGTTGAATTGAACATTTCAAAGGTTGATTTGAGAATACAAGTCAAATACTATAATGAAATGTGCAAAGATCTGGAGTTAGAAAAACAAAAGGAAAGAACACACTCAACATTTCTCAAGCTTAGGGAACTGAAGAAAAATACCAAGCCTACTTGTAATACTGAACAATTTATGGGAAATATATTGAATGATGCTGAAAGCACCAAAGAACATTTAAGCTAATATATATATATATATATTTAAGTAATGCACAGAGTCACTGCACCACATAATAAATGGTCAGTGTTTAACCATTTCAATAGGTAGTATATGATCAAGAGCCATTGATACTGAAGAAAGAAATCCAAGGTGCACTGAAGACATTGGTAAAGAATGAAGCTCCAGGAATTGATGAAATACTCT